>NW_019396297.1:73990-156935 GCF_000591075.1 Eurytemora carolleeae | reverse complement strand
AATAGTATATGACAGTCGTATTATAGTAAAATTGATTTTAAATAAAATATATTTTAGTAAAAGAATTTTTAACCAAATAAACTGCACAAACAGTCTTCAATATTTAATACAGTATATGAAAAAAAACATTCAAAACTTTTCACTAACTGTCATGTTTCGTTGGACACCCTGTGTATTGAATGTGAACCCTTTTTGGCTGAAAAAAAAACCTTCTCTTTTGACACACTGCAGCGAGAAACAAAAAACTGTGGAAAATGACTTTTTAGACTCAATAAATGATTTAAAATAGTTCAATGAACATGAGACACAGCATGTGTACTGTGTAGTGTAAACAGAACCATTTTACTTAATAAAGGGTTTAATTATTTTATAGTACAGGGTGTCCCACGAAACATGACAGTTGGTGAATAGTTTAGAATGTCTTTTTCCATAATTTGTTGAGTTGTTTGGTACCAAAAATCAATAAAAATATTATATGGGAGTCATGTTATATTAAAATTGATTTCAAAGTAAAAGATAATGAAGCAACAGGATGTTTTAACTAAAAATAACGATTTTTTAAATGTCATGTTTCGTGGGACACCCTTTATATGCACTTAAGTATTGCTTTAATGTCGTCTTCCTATGGAAATAAGTAGTTTTCAAATGATGTATTGATATAAGAGCATTTTACGATTTTTCTATTTCTATCCCGTCCCATTGCAACTTTTATATGCTTGTTTTGGTAAAGTTTTTTTTGTTTGTATCCCACATAAACTGCAAAACGGTAGGGCCAACATTTGGTACACCCTGAAATTTTTTTCCAAAATATAGTTTAGTTGAATACGAACTCTGTTTTATTACGGTCAGAACTTCAGAAGTTTTAGAAAGAAAGAGTTTTGAGCAAGTTGCACCTGGATTGATACAGACTTAAAGCACTATTGGAGTAAGGCATTTGTTACCCTTATACTCTCACCTTCTCTCTTTATCCTTATACTCTCACCTTCTCTCTACATCCTTATACAGAGAGGGTTCCCTTGTGAATCAGTCATGCCACTTGAAAATAAGAAGGGTCACTTGAAATTACATCAATAGTATATTAAAATGTTTAACAAGTCGGAAAATCATGTTTTATAATTATTTTCTTGTTAAACACAAAACTTCGAAAAGAACATTTTCAGGAAAGAATTTGCATTAAATCTTCGCATTGTCAGTTTTATGGTCTTAGAAATAGAATTATTTCAACAAATGTCTGTTGTACTAGCTTGGGAACCCACCTTCGCCTGGAAACTAAACTTTCTCAATAAAATTCTCCAAACTTAATCTAGAATTTTTTTTACCCAATTGCCAAGAAAATTTCCGTTAAACGGGTTCCTGAGTTATGATCAGAAATGCAACATAGATACAGATACAGTAGTCCTATAAAACTGTGGAATATAACGACGACTTTTAGACCCCAAAAAAGAGTTTAAAAAATCTATCTACAAAAAAAGATGTTCATTATCATATCAACAAGTAAAAACTAAAGCTTTAACAAGTAAATACAGGGTTACCCAAAATAGATGAGAAGAATTAAACAGCTTTGGTAACTTTCTTGCCGTAACAAATTAATATACAAGTCAGGGAAGAATTGACCAAATTTAAACTTCAGATTGTTTTACTTTAAAGAGTTACTTGTTAATTGTTTTTAAAAACGATCGAAAAAACAATAGTTTTTCTTTTTTCTGTTTTCTAAAAACGATCGTTTCGTTCTCAGAAAAAGACTATCGTTTTTGAAAATGAACCACCCGTTTTGAACTTTTAAAAACATTAATCTAAGATTAATGATAATTAATTTCAACTTTTTTAATGGAAGATAAGGTTGTCTTAAATGTTTTTTTTTTAAATCGGGACAAATAGACTGAATGTTTTCTGACCTCAGATTTTCCGACCAAAAAAATGCATTTTCTTTTTAAATGGTCCTTAACGAATGGTCTTTTTCAAAAAACGACCGTTTCCAATAAAACGATATTTTTCATGTTTCATAAAAATATAAAAACTTGGCCTTATTGTTTTTATTGGTGTTATTTGACTTGAACAATTACAGCTTTAAAGGCGCTATTTTCGTCCTTCTGGTGCTAAGATTATTCATTCTTTAAGAAGTATACATATTATCTAAATATATATACTTTGCTTGGGTGTTCGTCTGTTCGTTTGTATTCAATAAACGTAAAAACGGCTGAACTGACAAGGCCCGAATTTTGTGTGGTAGCTCACATGTCCCCAGCGAAGGTCCAACAAAATTCGATTTGCATTAAATTTTGGAAATCCATGAAATTTTAAATAAAATCTGCAAAAAAATGTTTCTTACAAAGTAGATATACAAAGAGAAAATGTCTACAATTGAAATAGAAGATGGGCGCAAATGTCCCTAAAAGTCTAATTTACAAAAAAAAGGAATAAGTTTTTTAAGAGAAATTTTTTAAACGCATTAACTTTTTGAAAATCCACGAAATTTGTAAATAAAATCCGCAAAACTTTGTTGTTTTTGTTTTACAAAGTAGATATACAAAGAAATTGAAATCACGCACCTCTGACCCTTAAGTAAAAGTAAATTCAACCTAAAGTCTGACCGCGTCAACCTTGTTGCACCGGCTAATCCTATTGAGTGTCTGCTCTATTAAACCAATGTCCGGGCGATACAGTACAAACTGGGACCGGAAAGCTTGACCCGGCTCGTAAATTCAAATGTACTACGGCTGCTCGTGAAATAGAAGATGGGCGCAAAGGTCCCTAAAAGCCTAATTTATTAAGAAAGGAATAAGTTTTTTAATAAAATTTTTTTAAACGCACCCAGGTGAATTTCCTCCATTGGACAATTCCTCTAGTCTGTTAATAAACCAAAAATAAACAAGACTAAAGGTTTAAAATACGTAATCAAACAAACATCTTTTTTTGCACTGCAAAAAAAGACATTGTAATTTGTAGCAATCACAGTGGTTCAATTTTTAAAAGTATGAAGCACAAAAATTTATAGTTAAAAGGAAATATTATCATTGTATTCACATTTTATTTTTAAAAAATTAAATAGAATTCTCATTTTTTTTATTTCAACAGTTTTTTTTGGAGAATCAAATGATGTTAGTTAATGTCATGAGAAAATGGTCTAATATTTGTTTTATCTTATAAGTGAAGATTGCAATATGGAAATATAGCGTCACTTCTAAACCCCATGTTTATTGTGACTTGCTAAATTTAATCCTATTTTACAGTTTTCTCTCGTCAGAGATTTACCTTTCACATTTTGTGTAAAACTTATCTAATATTGAAACCTATGGAGAATGCGGGAACCAAAGTTTCAAATTTAATAAAAATCTAACAAATGATTCCTTCTTAATCCATCAGAATTGTTATCAAAGTTATTAAACAAAGCTTTCATCAAATTGAAAAAAGAACATTCACCTTTTTTTTAAAACACTTTATCCGAAATTTTGTTTTCGTGAATAAAGAAAATTTTTGATATTTTTATTATAGCTGTTGCTTAAAATTGATTTCAAAGTAAAAGATAATGAAGCAACAGGATGTTTTAACTAAAAATAACGATTTTTTAAATGTCATGTTTCGTGGGACACCCTGTATATGCACTTAAGTATTGCTTTAATGTCGTCTTCCTATGGAAATGAGTAGTTTTCAAATGATGTATTGATATCTATAAGAGCATTTTACGATTTTTTTCTATTTCTATCCCGTCCCGTTCCAACTTTTATTTGCTTGTTTTGGTAAAGTTTTTTTGTTTGTATCCCACATAAACTGCAAAACGGTAGGGCCAACATTTGGTACACCCTGAAAAATTCTTTTAATTTTTGGACTTATGGGAAAATTTCGTAAAAGGTGTTATTGTAGTTTAAAATTTACGAAGATATAAATAAATTGTTAATAAAAACGTAAATTTTATTTTGAGTTTTACCGTATTTTTAGAAACTAGATTTTCGTCTTCGGGATAATTCCCTAATAATTCTCTATTGTTACAGGGGCGGATCCAGCTTTTTAAAAAGGGGGGGGTCAAATTCTGAATAATATTGGATATAGTACCGAGCAAAACGTAGTGAGCGAGGGGGTGCAGGGGGCGTAGCCCCATGCAATTTTTTTAAAGAAATAACCATAAAAAGTGAGTATTTTAAGTGCTCAAAACTGAAAATTACTCTTATAGTATGTAAAAATATTTCTACCGTAGAGCTGCACTTACAATTTTTTCACTCAGATATATTACTCTTTAAAAAATATATTTCCATTTCCATTGGCATTACATAATTTCTTATTACAATTTTACATATTGTTTAAGATTGAGATATTAACTTCAAAAGGTTTAGGGTGATTAATTAAGTTACAAGTTACCCCAAAGAATGCGAGTTTTTAACTCCTGAAAGAAAGATCTCTTGGTTCCTTGTCAGAAACTGAAGAGTTTGATGAGAGGCTTTGCAGTGCTTCGCAGCACTGTCGGTTGCACCACGTGAAGGCTCTCTCTTGGCAACATTCGATCTTTGTGGTTATTCCTGTAGGTTTAAATATAGCGATGGGCAATTGCTAGATTCGTTTTACAAAAACTTTTAATACATTTGGACTTATAAAGATTTACGGGTTCAACGATTTGAAATTGTCTTCTGTAGAAGTTTACTATTATCAAACATGCAAATTTGTTANTTCGTTAAAACAAGGAACGATTACTCTCTCACTGTAATTTAAGGGGAATCTGTACCATTACCAACTGAGTATATAGGTTCTACATTAAAGATTAAGTTTAATAGACGTAATTACAAGTTATGCGTCGTAATATACAAAGTAATTTAGCTATTCACAATATGGGGTTGGTGGAGTTAAATATATATACATATGTAGATTAGGTTAATTGCAATACATGATTAGCGTATTTACTAATAAGCATATTTACTATTTAGATCTTAAAACAATGTATAACGTAATATATCTAGATTTCTTTGGGGCCTCTGTATTTATTACAAATGGGGGGGGGGAAGAAATGTTGAAAAATAGGGCTATCTATCCCTTATTTTCTACAATTCAACCACTCCACAGCTTTTCTTTACCAACAGAGTATATTTAGGTTCTAGATTAAAGATTAAGTTTAATAGACGTAATTATACAAGTTATGCGTCGTGCTCGTAATATATAACATAGTTAAACTAATCACAATATGGGTTCAATGGAGTTATATAAATAGGTATCTAGGTTAGGTTAATCGCAATACCTGATTTGTGTATTTACTAATAAGTGCATTTAGATCTGCGAACAATGCATAACGTAAGATATCTGTAGACTACTATGGGGCCTCTGTATTTATTACTTTTTGTAAAAATCCATTTTTTTGTTAAATCCTGTTTTTAGCATAAAGTCTGAGTAGAATTAGGGTTAATAATAATTATCGATAAATTAAGATTAAACATTTCATGTAAGTTTTTATTTTAAGTCGTATACAGAACTTGTTTGTATTCCTCTAAAGTCTAAAGTCCAGCAAGATAAATGTAAAAAGTTAAAGACAAATGAAGAAAAGTTTCAACATAAACCTGGTCATGTAGATCAACACTATAGTTTTAATCAGGAAAAAACAGTTGTCATTAATCAATGAGTCAAAAAGAATAAACTGTTTTACTTTTATTCCCAGTCTGAATTTTTTTGTATTTCTTGGTGTATTTTGTTGACCCCTACACTACAAACCTTAGTAGCAGTGTTTATATTGAATAAATACTATCATGGATGCAAGGTTATAATGCAAGAAAAGTTATTTGAGAGGTGTATACGCATCTTTTGTACTGCAGTGTACTGTCTCTGGGCGGTAATGTAAACACAAGAGGATGTCGAAGCCTGACATGGGATCCATGTTTCACATAAAAAAATCAATGAAATATTCTGGTCATAGGAAACTATTATGTGAATTATCTAAATTTAATGCTTTTAACCTCCTCAGATACTAAACGAACACTGATGCATCTATTCTTGTTTACAAATTCCGCCCAGAGAGATCGAACTGGTTTCAATATGTATACGCAGAGTATACGCAACTGCAATTAACTTTCCTTCCATTGTAACCTTGCATGGATGGAAGGATGGATGTATAGAGAATGAAAGAATGTATAGAGGATGAGAGAATGTATAGAGGATGAAAGAATGTATAGAGGATGAAAGAATGTATAGAGGATGAAAGAATGTATAGAGGATGAAAGAATGTATAGAGGATGAAAGAATGTATAGAGGATGAAAGAATGTATAGAGGATGAAAGAATGTATAGAGGATGAAAGAATGTATAGAGGATGAAAGAATGTATAGAGGATGAAAGAATGTATAGAGGATGAAAGAATGTATAGAGGATGAAAGAATGTATAGAGGATGAAAGAATGTATAGAGGATGAAAGAATGTATAGAGGATGAAAGAATGTATAGAGGATGAAAGAATGTATAGAGGATGAAAGAATGTATAGAGGATGAAAGAATGTATAGAGGATGAAAGAATGTATAGAGGATGAAAGAATGTATAGAGGATGAAAGAATGTATAGAGGATGAAAGAATGTATAGAGGATGAAAGAATGTATAGAGGATGAAAGAATGTATAGAGGATGAAAGAATGTATAGAGGATGAAAGAATGTATAGAGGATGAAAGAATGTATAGAGGATGAAAGAATGTATAGAGGATGAAAGAATGTATAGAGGATGAAAGAATGTATAGAGGATGAAAGAATGTATAGAGGATGAAAGAATGTATAGAGGATGAAAGAATGTATAGAGGATGAAAGAATGTANTATCAGCTAGTAAAAACTAAAGCTTTAACAAGTAAATACAGGGTTACCCAAAATAGATGAGAAGAATTAAACAGCTTTGGTAACTTTCTTGCCGTAACAAATTAATATACAAGTCAGGGAAGAATTGACCAAATTTAAACTTCAGATTGTTTTACTTTAAAGAGTTACTTGTTAATTGTTTTTACAAACGATCGAAAAAACAATAGTTTTTCGTTTTTCTGTTTTCTAAAAACGATCGTTTCGTTCTCAGAAAACTTTTTGAACTTTTAAAAACATTAATCTAAGATTAATGATAATTAATTTAAACTTTTTTAATGGAAGATAAGGTTGTCTTAAATGTTTTTTTAAAATCGGGACAAATAACCTGAATGTTTTCTGACCTCAGATTTTCCGACCAAAAAAATGCATTTTCTTTTTAAATGGTCCTTAACGAATGGTCTTTTTCAAAAAACGACCGTTTCCAATAAAACGATATTTTTCATAAACAAAAGTTTTTAAAACGATCGTTGGTTTTTGTTTTTTCTTCGTCGTTTTTAAAACGAAACAATCGCTTTCCAAAGGTCGTCATTAAAGTCTTATCCTTTATTAACTTCTAAATTTTAAATTATCTTTATTTTGGTGACCTCTTTACTTTCAGTACACTGTACTTTGGTGACCACTGTACTTTCAGTACACTGTACTTTCGTGACCTCTTTACTCTCAGTACACTGTACTTTGGTGACCTCTTTACTCTCAGTACACTGTACTTTCGTGACCTCTTTACTTTCAGTACACTGTACTTTGGTGACCACTGTACTTTCAGTACACTGTACTTTGGTGAGCACTGTACTTTCAGTACACTGTACTTTGGTGACCACTGTACTTTCAGTACAATGTACTTTGGTGAACACTGTACTTTGGTGACCACTGTACTTTCAGTACACTGTACTTTGGTTATCACTGTACTTTCAGTACACTGTACTTTGGTGAACACTGTACTTTGGGGACCACTGATACTTTGCTTATCACTGTACTTTCAGTACGTCAAAGCGTTGAATGTCATGATTTGGGAGTAGCATGTTCATTTATTTGGACTGTAAGCTTAATTTCAAGTTCCCCTTCATGCCAAAATGGCAATGCCCGACTTACAAGGGTACCAACGGAGCCCTAAAATGATAACGAATGTAGACTGCAAGATACCGTCGTTTTTATTGACTCAAAAAGTGTTTAATTTTGATAATTTCTCAATTAATTCTTATAAGCAAGAAAATGCTCAATTCACTTTTGCAGAGGAACCGCAAATAAAAAAACCAAACAGTTTAAAAACAAAAACATTGATATCTAATTTAAATCAGACAAAGCTTTTTAAGGGTACCATTGTTAATCGTGCATTGGCCTCTTTGAAGTTGAAATTACAATTACAGTCCCTTAAAGAGTTTTGTTCTTAACATTTTTCATTTTTCATATAATTCATCCATATTTCATTATTTATAGCTTCTGGCTTAGCAATAAACAGAAAATATAGTTTCATAAAAATATAAAAACTTGGCATTATTGTTTTATTGGTGTTATTTGGCTTGAACAATTACAGCTTTAAAGGCGCTATTTTCGTCCTTCTCCTGGTGCTAAGGTTATTCATTCTTTAAAAAGTACATATTATCTATATATATATACTTTGCTTGGGTGTTCGTCTGTTCGTTTGTATTCAATAAACGTCAAAACGGCTGAACTGACAAGGCCCGAATTTTGTGTGGTAGCTCACATGTCCCCAGCGAAGGTCCAACAAAATTCGATTTGCATTAAAGAACCTGTAAAATCATTCGTTGGGATGTTTAGAAAGATGAAAATTTCCCTGTATGATAATTGAAGGACTGCAGTATGGTTTTGGTGATCCCTTCAACTATTGTTTACTATCTTTGTAAAAAGAATATTATGGGAAACAGAATTAGTACTGAATCTTCATGTTGTCACTTTTATTGAAGAAAATAGAACAAGTTTAACCAATTCAATAAAAGTTTTTATAGATTCTAATCCCACACCAATCCTCCCCCCACCCCACCCAAACCTTCAACCAAGACAAAGTTTCGAAAAAAATGTTATTAAAGATTTAAAGATTTAAAGTGGATTTTAATTCGTGGTCTTGCTTTATTTTTGATTTTTGCGACAGTTTTAGTCTTAGGAGAAGAGAAAATAAGAAAGGAAGAAATTATCTTAATTTAGTGTAATTAGTGCTAATTGACCCCTTTCCTGGTAATAAGGTATAATTACTGCACTAAATAGATCTGTAATTAAAACCATGCTCCATTGTAATGCTTGTAATTTATTCTTCTCTGCAGAGAATCTAAAACTAAAGCTGGGCATCGGTTTTTTGAACGAACGAATATTTTTAGAATGAACGATAGACGAACGAAAGGGATCGTTCAGAGTAATGACAAAATTATCATTTTTAAAAAACAAAAACGACGATTTAAAATCGTTCAAACGAACTTGAGAAAGAAGTATTTTGCTGAACAAACGATTTTTTGGAGCAAACTTTTTAAAAACGATAGTTTTTTTTACAAAACTATAGTTTTTTTACTGAAAGAACGATCTTATTGACCGAACGATTTTACTAAACTCTGATTTTCTAATACCTAGTTCCTAACAACCAAATGACGTAGACTTTATATATTTGAAACTATGAATTATGTGATATGTATAAAATAAAGGTTTAAACCATCAGGTTGCAAATATTAAGAGTTTAACTCCTTGTCTAGATGGCATAGCGTAGTGAGCTAATTTTCTTTAATTAACACAACTAGAGTTTTTATCCCACAGAATTTTGTTGTATTGGTTTTTTTTCAAGGGGAGGGGGGGGCTTTATTTCTAGCATGTTGTGATAAGAGTTAATATTGCAAAGGAATTTAATAAAATAAATAATTTTGCTTGAAAGAGAAGATGGGATTAAATGACACGTGTATTCATTGATTTTCAACAATGAAAGGGGTGTCAGTATTTTACTTTTACATATTAATGCAATGCGCCATCTTTTTTGTTACATCTCATTTTAAATGAACACTGAACCTTCTCTGCTCCGGGAGTAGGATCAGACCAGAACTTTACTCTAGGAGTAGGTTTAGACCAGAACTTTACTCCAGGAGTAGGTTCAGACCAGAACTTTACTCCAGGAGTAGGATCAGACCAGAACTTTACTCCAGGAGTAGGATCAGACCAGAACTTTACTCCGGGAGTAGGATCAGACCAGAACTTTACTCCAGGAGTAGGATCAGACCATAACTTTACTCTAGGAGTAGGATCAGACCAGAACTTTACTCCGTGAGTAGGATCAGACCAGAACTTTACTCCGGGAGTAGGATCATACCATAACTTTACTCTAGGAGTAAGATCAAACCAGAACTTTACTCTAGGAGTAGGATCATATCAGAACTTTTCTCCGGGAGTAGGATCAGAACAGAACTTTACTCCAGGAGAAGGATCAGACCAGAACTTTACTCCAGGAGTAGGATCAGAACTGAACTTTAGTCCAGGAGTAGGATCAAACCAGAACTTTACTCCGGGAGTAGGTTCAGACCAGAACTTTACTCCGGGGGTAGGATCAGATCAGAACTTTACTCTAGGAGTAGGATCAGATCAGAACTTTACTCTGGGAGTAGGATCAGACCAGAACTTTACTCCGGGAGTAGGATCAGACCAGAACTTTACTCCGGGAGTAGGATCAGACCTGAACTTTACTCCAGGAGTAGGATCACACTAGAACTTTACTCCAGGAGTAGGATTAGACCGAAACTTTACTCTAGGAGTAGAATCAGACCAGAACTTTACTCCAGGAGTAGGATCAGACCAGAACTTTACTCCGGGAGTAGGATCAGACCATAAATTTACTTTAGGAGTAGGATCAGACCAGAACTTTACTCTAAGAGTAGGATCAGATCAGAACTTTACTCCTAGAGTAGGATCAGACCAGAACTTTACTCCAGGAGTAGGATCAGACCAGAACTTCACTTCGAGATTAGGATTACCAGAACTTTACTCCGGGAGTAGGTTCAGACCAGAACTTTACTCCGGAAGTAGGATCAGACCAGAACTTTACTCCAGGAGTAGGTTCAGACCAGAACTTTACTCCAAGAGTAAGATCAGACAAGAACTTTACTCCAGGAGTAGGATCAGACCAGAACGTTACTCTAGGAGTAGGTTCAGACCAGAACTTTACACCAGGAGTAGGTTCAGACCAGAACTTTACTCCAGGAGTAGGATCAGACAAGAACTTTACTCCGGGAGTAGGATCAGACCAGAACTTTTACTCCAGGAGTAGTTTCAGACCAGAACATTACTCCAGAAGTAGGTTCAGACCAGAACTTTACTCCAGGAGTAGGTTTTAGTGTATAGGTATAGTGTTTTCAGAAAATAGTTTAAAATTGGGAATTGTTGTCCTCGTCATGTTTAATAGTTTATCGATTTATACCCTGGATCTGGGCCAGGGCCCAAAAATCCAGTATTTCAATTTGTGCCCATGTTTCTGACACTTAGTGTTAGAAATGGGCCAAGTATTAGTTTTGAACTAATGTCTCCTACTGTAATTTCACAATTGTTTTGCGTCTCTACATATCTCATGAACGATGTTGTTTACATAAACATCTAGGAATATATGACATTATGTAAATATTCAAATTTAAATATTCGAATAAACCCTGTAAATGTGTGTACAATATATACACGTATTCTCTACAATGATACAAGCTTTCAAAGACAAAATCCTCAAAATTCAAGCAAATGGGTAAAGCTATATATCTTGAATAAAAAAGTAAGAAAGCATGCATAAAATAATCCGTAGAATCAGTCTTTAGATGATCTCCATTGACATGTGTATTCTTATATTTCTACTTACTTAGCAGCAAACATATTTGATTTTTCTTTTTGTGAAATTTTCAAAATTTGTTTTAACATATTTGATCGATACAGGTTTGAAGAATACTTTTATTAATTGTTTTTTTTTAGGGGAATTGTACTGCTTTACACTTCATTTATGATCGAAATTACATTATATATGTGAAACATGCTTTTTTGTTCTTTATTGAAAAAACAAATATCAAAAAGTTATTTTAGCGAAGAGAATTAAACGTTAAAAAAACAATCAATCAGTCTTTTTATAAATCAAGCATCTAAAACCTTGCCCCAAAATGCAGAAAAGCAATAAAAGAAGAAATATTTTTAAAGTTTCTAATCAACTTTCAACAAACAATCTTCGTTTTGGGTTTAAACTGGAGTTTAGATAAGAAAGTAAAGAATTGTTAGGGCTTAATGAGACTGTTGACGCTATTTTAAATAGTTACTTACCTGCTTCACCATGGTTCTCTTTAAACCCTTTTCTTCGAGAAAGGAAATTGTCATTTCTATCTAGAAACGTGTTAAATTCCCACTTTTATAGAGGACAAAGATATCTCGATAAACTTAGCTTAAACAAAGGTTAAAAGGAGAACAAGGATATATTGATAAACTTAGCTGAAACAAAGGTTAAAAGGAGAACATGGATATCTTGATAAACTTAGCTTAAACAAAGGCTAAAAGGAGAACATGGATATCTTGATAAACTTAGTTTAAACAAAGGTTAAAAGGAGAACATGGATATCTTGATAAACTTAGCTTAAACAAAGGTTAAAAGGAGGACAAAGATATCTTGATAAACTTAGCTTAAACAAAGGTTAAAAGTAGGACAAGGATATCTTGATAAACTTAGCTTAAACAAAGGTTAAAAGGAGGAAATGGATATCTTGATAAACTTAGCTTAAACAAAGGTTAAAAGGAGGACAAAGATGTCTTGATAAACTTAGCCTAAACAAAGGTTAAAAGGAGGACAAGGATATCTTGATAACCATAGCTTAAACAAAGGTTAAAAGGTGGACAAAGATATCTTGATAAACTGAGCTTAAACAAAGGTTAAAAGGTGGACAAGGATAGTTTGATAAACTTAACTTAAACAAAGGTTAAAAGGTGGACAAGGATAGTTTGATAAACTTAACTTAAACAAAGGTAAAAAGGTGGACAAGGATAGTTTGATAAACTTAGCTTAAACAAAGGTTAAAAGGTGGACAAGGATATTTTGATAAACTTAGCTTAAACAAAGGTTAAAAGGGTACCGTTGTGAATCGAAAATGTCCCTCTTAGCAAGGAAGGTCTCTTAAAATTACGTCAACAGTCCCTTTAAAATAGAAAAAAATGATTAAAATAGACAAATTTTAAAATCATAAAGTTTTAAAGATTTGGCACAAGATGTAATATCTCATTTAAACTTGTACACTGTGTAACTGTGAAGGCTTGTCAGAAAGTTAGATTTGTTACTCTTCAAGTTTTCTCATTTATGTCTTCACTTGGTGTAACATTTATCGTGATAATAATAAGTGTATTTTTTGTTCAAAAATCGTTTTAAACTTTTCGTTTACTATACGTCCAAAAATTATCAAGAAAAGAATTCGTTTTGGACAAAGTTTTAGAGTAAGAAAATGGGAAAAGTTTTTATTACAATTTTTTTAATTATCTATTTTCTCTTGTTTATGTTTGCAATTTAAATAAAAAATTTCTTCATATATATTATGTTACAAAAATTTTTTTCCCCAAACCACACACGACATATTCCTGGAGAAAAATCTTTTGCCCCCCCCATTTCATAAAAATACGTACATGAACTTCCTATTATTTTAGGGTTAGGTTAAGACAATTTCTGGGCCGAGCGCTGCGGCTTGGACAGTCTAGGGGGCCAACCGCCGTGGCTAGAACAGGCTAGGGGGCCGGGCGCTGCGGCCACATGTTCATCATTTCATGTGCATTTTTGATGAAGATGGGGTTGGGGAGTGGGGAAAGGTCCAAAATCGCGCAAAAAACATTGATAATTGCACGCAATTGCACACGCTCGACGGAATTTTGACTACATTTTAATTTGGGAATTTAAAGAGTTCCCCTTTAAGTTTGGGAATTCAAAGATTTTCTCTTTAAGTTTGGGAATTTAAAGAATTCCTTTATAAGTTTGGGAATTTAAAGAGTTCCCCTTTAAGTTTGGGAATTTAAAGAGTTTCTCTTTAAGTTTGGGAATTTAAAGAGTTCTCTTTAAAGTTTGGGAATTTAAAGATTTCCCCTTCAAGTTTGGTCATTTAAAGAATTCCTCTTAAAGTTTGGGAATTTAAAGAGTTCCCTTTAAAGTTTGGGAATATAAAGAGTTCCCCTTTAAGTTTGGGAATATAAAGAGTGCCCTTTAAAGTTTGGGAATTTAAAGAGTTCCTCTTTAAGTTTAGGAATGACATTTCCCTAATTAGTTGTATGATGTGTCCTCTGGTTTATACTATGCCAGGGATAGAAAGTGAAACTAATGGGGCTTCAAACAATTAATAACTTTAAATTAATTTCGACCATCTAAACTTACAGTAATGTATTTCAGTATCCAGACAGGGGACTTGAAGTAAGCAAAATATCTCTCTTATAAATTACCATCATTTTTTTTAACAAAATATTTTTTAATACCTGAAATTTGCATTGAAATTTGCAACCCTGAAACGAGAATTGCAATGTTACAAGGGATGCTTGAGGACCCAATATAAGATTCTCTGAACCCTCAGAGATATCATATTCCCTTCCTAATATTGGATCTTTTGCTTCCTTGTAATTAAGAAAAAAATTAATAAAATTTAATTTGAAAGGGATATTTTAATTTTGATGTTGTAATGGAACATGAATAAAAAAATTATTCTAGTTTCTCCATACATTTATTAAAAATAATAAGAATAACATTTCTTTCAAAAAAATCCCACACATCAAGACAAAAAAAATATTACAGTTAGAATATTAATTTTTTTTATGCTGAATTATTTTTCTTTATAAATTTTAGATTTTTAATACAAATTAAATATTAGCAAAAGTTGGCATGACTTTTGAAAGGTACTGTAATTACAAGTAACCCTCCATTTATAGAATGATATGCAGACCGATTTTCAATGTGGAATTATCTTTAGTTTTCTATCTCAAGATTGATTATTCGCCATTGTGGTATAAAAGTGACTTATTGTTAGTGAGATTATGTAAAATAAGGGTTGCATGAAATTACGTTGACAGTCCTTTTAAAAGAATGAAATACAATTTGTACAAATGAATTACGTTGACAGTCCTTTTAAAAGAATGAAATACAATTTGTACAAATGAATTACGTTGACAGTCCTTTTAAAAGAATGAAATACAATTTGTACAAATAAATTACGTTGACAGTCCTTTTTAAAAGAATAAAATACAATTTTTACAAATGAATTTTTCAAAAATCTATTTATATGTTATGATTTTCAAATTAAAACTTGAAATTATACTTTTTTCCATTCTTGAAAAATCTATATTTTGAATCCAGATACTGTTGTTGCAGCTGTTGAATTGAAAAAGTGTCCAGAGCTGGGCAATGTCCTAAATTATTAAGATTTAATTTTTTGTTTTGTTTTTTTAAAGTCTAAATAATGGGTTTATGAATCTTGGTGTAAAATAAGTTAAGGTTTAATTACAAAGTTTTATTCAATTTCCGGAGTTCTGATTTAGATTAAATTATTTGCTCAGAGCTAGTCCAAAACTAAAGAATACGCGAATTTTCAAGGACTGTAAGTGCAGTTTCGAGTGACCACCCATGGCAAAGATGCCAATGTTCAATTTACAACGGTACCGCATGAACAAGTATGATTTAGATTTGCATGTTTTTGTTTATTTAAATTGATTATTTTGATTTGTGGTTTCTTTGAATAAGTGACTTTCGCATTTTTTGTTTATTAGAAACTTGGAGAAATCTACAGAAATTAACACTTTTGAGCAAGATTTCGAGCCAGATAAGCGTGGAAAACGACTAAAACGACCAAGAATGTCTCTTAAATTGCTCTTACAGGCCCTTTAAGTTAAAGCTTAAAAGTTGTTGAAAATTATGAGTTTAAGGTTTAAATTTAATCCCAAACTATGGGATATATGTCTACGCAACCCCCACTTGAAAAATCAATGCCACATTTTCCGTAGAATCTTTATTGACTGAGAGAAAATGAGCTGCGTGGATTTAAACATTTAACTCGTCAATTTCGGTAAATTAAATTTTTAAGCTTTCAAGCAGAAGATATTTTGGATTAAACTTAACATTTGAGCTGAAACTGCTCATTCATTAGTTTTGGGCTCTGGAATAAGCTGTTCAATGTCTAATGGACCGGTCGGGACTTGACATCAAAAGCGGAAATGTTTAATTTGAAGCGATTTTGATAGTTAATCTGCTAAAAACAGCTGTCTTATATTTTTGAGATATTTCCATGGCCGGGGGGTAATGAAAAATATTTTTTACCTTGGGCAAACTGGGCCTTGGCCTACTCCTGTTGAAAAAAGTATAATAATTGTTTGAGTTTAACTTTTGATTCTTTTAATCTTAAAGTTTACAAAAGTCCGCATTTGTAATATGAAATGATTCTTTATTGAAAGGATAAGAATCCGAGACCGAATTAACGAATTTTGGTCAGATCGCGAAACTACCGCCACGCCGCCGGTTCAAATCCTGAGTCACCAATTCAAAGTTCAAGATATGAATCGGTGATTTAGGATTTAAACCGGCAGTAGAGGTAGTTCAGCGACCTCTTCAATTCATTAAATTCCGCCCAGGGACCTAATTTCTACACTCAACAACGCCGCTGTAAATAACCAATTTACTGAGTTTTTGCCACTAGCGCATATTTTAATCTTTATATCATTGCAACCTGTGGCCGAATTTAAATAATTTGAGTGGCGGTTTAAATTTAAGCCGCGTTTAAATATGGTTGGTTCCACTCAAAATTGTATCAAATGTTTCAAGATTTAAGCCGGGTTTTTGCGGATTTAAACCGCGGCTCAAATTCTTTAAATTCCATCTCAGATGGTTCAAATATTTAATATTTCAAACTCAGATTATCTGATCTCAAAGACTTCATAGTTTGGAATATCTAAGGTCTACGACATTGGGTTGTAAAGATATAAGGATTAGAGAAAAGAGTTTGTGGCAATAACTCATTTCCTTTGGGCACAAATTATTTGTATTATTTGTATTATTATATTGTTCCTATGATATAATCCAACCAGTAGGCAAACAGGGAACCTATAGTCAGTCCTACACTGTAGGATATAGTCATCAGATTACCACTGTGCTCCCTCTAAATATATATTTATATATTGTCATCATATTACCACTGTGCTCCCTCTAAATAAATATTTATATATAGTCATCAGATTTTACCACTATGCTCCCTCTAAATATACATATAGTCATGAAATATTACTGTGCTCCCTCTAAATATATATATATCTATATTCATTAAATTATCACTTTGCTCCCTCTAAATATATATATATATAGTCATCAGATTACCACTATGCTCCCTATAAATGTACATATAGTCATGAAATACCACTCTTCTCCCTCTAAATATATATATAGTCATTAGATTACCAATGTGCTCCCTCTAAATATATATATATAGTCATCAAATTACCACATATAATTATGAAATATCACTGTGTTCCTCTGAATATATATATATACATAATTTATATAACGTCATCAGATTTTACCACTGTGCTTCCTCTAATTATATATATATATTTTTTTAAATAAAAAATGTGAAGTTAAAAACTGAAATATATATATACATATATATATACTCATCAGATTACCACTGTGTTCCCTCTAAATTTATATATATATNGCAGCTTCTCAAAGGTATTTTCCAAGCAGCAGCTTCTCAAAGGTATTTTCCAAGCGGCAGCTTCTCAAAGGTATTTCCCAAGCAGCAGCTTCTCAAAGGTATTTTCCAAGCATCAGCTTCTCAAAGGTATTTTCCAAGTGGCAGCTTCTCAAAGGTATTTTTCAAGCAGCAGCATCTCAAATGTATTTTCCAAGCAGCAGCTTCTCAAAGGTATTTTCCAAACAGCAGCTTTTTAAAGGTATTTTCCAAGCAGCAGCTTCTCAAAGGTATTTTCCAAGCGGCAGCTTCTCTTAAGGGTATTATCCCAAGCGACAACTTCGTAAGGGAATTATCCCAAGTGGTAATTTCCCAAATGTGCAATTTCATCAGCGGCAACTTCTCATGTCCGTCCTAGCGGCATTGCTCGGCCCTCTAGCCTGTTCTGGCCGCAGCGCTCGGTCCCCGTTGCAGATTGCAGAAGGCATAACCTAAACTTTGGGAAATTTCAGATTTGGGAAATTTCCACTTGGGAAATATTCATTTTGGAAATTGTCGGTTGGAAAGTTGCCCATGGGAAAATGCCTTTGAGAAAATACCTAGCACCGATTGAGCTGTATACTGTATAAGAATGGAGTGAACATGAATTGGGAAGGCCTGAGATTGAATGATCTTCTTCTGTATACCAAACTTAGGAATAAATATACTCAATAGTCAATACCATCTATTTATCCAGCTCTTGCAATGCTTATGCCTCATTTTCATTGACTCAATTGCAGCAATGTTCTTGCTTGTCTGGTTTTGTAGAAATCCATCAACTGGAGGTTGGTCTACTAAGAGATGTAGTTTGGCAGAGAATAAAGTAGGCAGTTAAAGTGAGCAACTATTAGTTTTAAGGAAAAGTCACAAAAGAAATCAAGTTTTGGCAACAAACTCAAATTTTCTCATCCCTATATCTTTTCAACCTGAGGGTTTAGACCTTTGATATTACATGCAAACTTATAGACTATTTGATCTACAGCATCGGGTTGCATAGATAAAGGGATTAGAAAATCAGAGTTTGTCAGACCTCAACCCCCCCCCCCCCGACAAGTGACATTTTTAAAATGTAGTTTTTATAGAACCTTAGGTCAATTAGTCTAAAATTCGTCGAATCCCCCGGCCACCGTCATTGCACATCTTATTTGACAAAAACTCCCAACTGCTTCTTCTAAAATCCTCAGTTCATATATGTCAACACCAAGTGCAATTTAGGATAGCATCTGGAAGGAAAATAAAAAAATCCTCCAACCATCCCCCCTCCCCCGCCTTTTCAGGGTTAAACAACATTGAACATGAAGACTATCTGGGCTTGTGGTGATATAATCCGATGTTCACATTAACACCCTGTTTAAGCCTAATGGAAAACATCTTGAAGAATACCAATATACAAGATAAACAATAAACATTCAATATAAGATGGTAGAGAGGGGGGGTACAAAACAGACATTACACAAACAATAAAAAAGTATAACACAAAATTATTTTTTATTTAAATTCCGTGATTTTAGTATTAGATTATTTTTCTTCTGCTATATTTCCGTAC
Source organism: Eurytemora carolleeae (assembly GCF_000591075.1). Classification (NCBI taxonomy): domain Eukaryota; kingdom Metazoa; phylum Arthropoda; class Copepoda; order Calanoida; family Temoridae; genus Eurytemora; species Eurytemora carolleeae. Next base: position 137,900 of record NW_019396297.1, on the reverse strand, counting down.
ACCACGTGACCACACTCAAACACAATTTAATAGCTAAAAACACTAACTACAGATAAGCTTGGAAACGAGACACACAGGACTAACCAGAGTGAGCAGCATTCGGTTTCTTCAATTTGAAATCAAACCTGTTTTGTTTAATAATTCAACAATCTTTTACCTTACGGATTTGTTTATTTTATACTTTTTCATTCAAAATGTATATGCCTACAAAAAAGTATTTAAAAAAAAGGCTACAAAATTATTTCTAATTTGTCAAATTGTAATCGAAAGTCACAGCTTTCTGGAATATTGACAGAACCGTTAAATCCACGTGGGGAGAAGGGCTGTTTGCCCCACTCTTATATTTCCTCACGCAATTTAATTTTTACTTTATTCTTTATTACCTTACAGCTTTTTGAATTTAAGCTAAATTAATAAAGAGGTTTCTTCAAGGTTTTTTTTAGAAACAAAAATCTAAAATAGCTCATAACTTTTTTATCATTTGAGCTACATATATGTGATATTAATGAATTGAAGTGAAAACATATGTCGCATGGTAAAATTCAAATTACATTTATCAGAAGTACTTTTTGCATTTTAAAAATATTTCTAGCAATAAAATAAGGCGGCTGAATGAAATAAATGTTCTTGAAAATTTGGTCCAATACATGTAATAAATATCGGGCAACACAATATGTGCAGACCTAAACTATGTTGTACATTATTAGTCATCTACATTTATAAAACCTAGCTATGTAAAACCCATTATTCATTTTAACTGCGCGTCAAAAAATAAATACGTAATATGATAAGCTTAATCATGTGGTATAAGATGACATACATCTTAATTTCTTCTATTTTTAACTATGCTGTAAATACGTGGTATGATTAGCTTAATCATGTGATATAGATAACTACGTAGAAATTTTAATTACGTCTATTAACTTTAACTTATAACATAGAAAACTCATATACATAAGTTGATATAGAGACTCTGCTTCAATTACTGCAATAGAGTATCATGTCCTTGTTCTAAACGAATGAGTTGAAGATCGTGCCCATTGGTTTGGCATTGATAGTTGCATGCTGGTTTCTATGTAGACATTGATAGCTGATGCAGGTGCCTGTTGGTTTGGCATTGATCGATTAAGTGCTTGTGTCCATGGAGAGAAATTGATAGCTGACGATTACGAGCTTGTGTCCTGGTTGTCATTGTTAGCTGATGAGATTGTGTCTGGGTTTAACATTGATAGCTAAGTGAAACCAAATTGTACCTGGATAGATACGGGTTTGAGAGCAGTTTATGGAGTAGGGTACTTTCTATAAACATGTATACTTTTAGAAGCCCAAGCCTTTTTAGGGTTAACAATATAGTACTTTATTCTATACTAACTTGGGAACCTAGCTTTGTCTGAATTTTAAAACCAAGCTAAAAACATTTTCGTGGTTCTCCAAAGTTTTCCAATCAAAATTTGAGTCGATTCAGTTGAGGGTTTTGTGAGTTAATGAGGCAATTGTATATCTACCTAGCACAGGGTGTCCCAATAAACATGGGAATTTAGTGACGAATTCGATATCGTCTTTTTAAATAATTCTTTGATTTAGTATGTGATACCTACTGAGAAAGCTGTAATCTGTAAGAGTTTCGTCTGCTATTTCACATTTTGTTTGTTTATGTTTTGACAGCATACGGTTGTACTTAGTAAAATAAGAAAATTGCAGTATACAAACAGTAAACTTGTCCGTCTTCACTGTTCATCTTGCGGAGACATTATAGACACATCTTTACAGCCATTTACCGTTTTTATAAAATAAACTCTAGCAGCCATAATAATAGTATGGCTTTGAAATTAGGTATTACAATGCTAATTCATAACAAAGACGACATCGAATTTGTCACTGAATTCCCATGTTTTTTGGGACACCCTATATATCTGCATGATATAGTTTCATGTTAAATGTTTACGAACATGGCTAAATCATAATTGTAAATTATATAAAGTAAAGTATAAGTTGTACTAAACTACATTAATCCATGTATTGCATGTATATTGTATACTTGTAATATACAGAGTACTGAACTAGATTATACTGCAAAGGAAACCCTAGTAGACCTCAACAAGGTTTTAAACATGAATTTGCCTCAATTACTCTAAGAATAAGTTTTGCTTTTAAATGTGTCAACGTTCTACCAAAACTTATATATGAGATTAATATATATTTCAAAGTTCTAAACAGATCACATTTAGAAAATACGCAACAAATTTGAAAATGACGACAACCCAGAGGAGACTAAACAGCTTAGATACTTTTTAACCTTTAAAAAAAAACAAATAATTTTGAACATCTTGCCAAAAATAGATAATTTTGAACATCTTGCCAAAAATAGATAATTTTTAATATCTTGCCATAAAAAATACAGATTTGGGTGACACCGCAAAGGAGAAGGAGAAGGTCAAATTTATGCGACTTTCTTGGTACGACTTTGTGACCTCGTAGCTATTCCAGTTTTAATCTACGCACAAGGATGAGAAAAGCAAGTTTATTTGGTTAATTACATAAAGCTCTACAAAAAGAGGAGTTTTTTAATTGAAAATATATCAGATTTCAATTTTACTTGAAATTCACTTTAGTTTAATGTGGAATTAAAGTTTGAACTTCATTATAGCATTTATCTTATAAAATTTACTTTAGTTTAATGTGGGGAATTAAAGTTTGAACTTCATTATAGCATTTATCTTATACAATTTACTTTAGTTTAATGTGGAATTAAAGTTTGAACTTCATTATAGCATTTATCTTATAAAATTTACTTTATTTTACCGTGGGGGATTAAGGTTTGAACTTCATTATAGCATTTATCTTATAAAATTTACTTTATTTTAACGTGGGGATTAAAGTTTAAACTTCATTATAGCATTTATCTTATACAATTCTCTTTAGTTTAGTGTGGGGGATTAAAGTTTGAACTTCATTATAGCATTTATCTTATAAAATGTACTTTATTTTAACGTGGGGAATTAAAGTTTGAACTTCATTATAGCATTTATCTTATAAAATTTACTTTATTTTAACGTGGGGGATTGAAGTTTGAACTTCATAAAAGCATGTAACTTATAAAAACTGACAAACATAATAATTTCTCTTGAATATTTTCTGCGTTACAAATTTTTTTTTGAATAAAAAATTATGATTTTTTTAAAATCACTTTTCTAAAAGTGATGTTTTTCTTTCTTTTAAAACTTAATGTAGTATTTTGTGTTGTATGTATGTATTGTGAATTGTTTGTTTTTAATAAACTGTATAACACAGAATTGATACAAAAAGGGCAAAGGAACTGATTACTCACCTAAAACTCTATTTTTTAATCCCGATATTTTTGCTACCAGAGTCCGAATTGAATGAATTTAAGCCGCGTCTCAAATCCGCCCAAAACCGATTTCAACTAAGCGCCGGCTTAAATCTTGAAAAATTGAATACAATTTTAAATGGAACCAACCATATTTGAGCAGCGGCTCAAATTTTATAAATTCGGCCTCTGATGTCTCAAGACCATTGATATTAAAAAAAAATATAGAGATTAAAAAATTTGTTCACTTTCTTAAGTTCCGAAGAATGTGTAAAATGATTAAATCAATTGATAAGAAATTTTAGATTTCAATCATGGTAAATATATATATTGAGAGTATTCATCTACAACTTTAGCATAGGCTTACACACTTGATAAATAGATAGATAGATAGATAGATAGATAGATAGATAGATAGATAGATAGATAGATAGATAGATAAATAGAAAGATAAATAAATAGATAGATAGATAGATAGATGTAATGTAAAGGTTTAAGGTAACATTGGTTAATGTGAACGTGTAACTATTTTAATGGAGGGTCACTTGAAGTAACATGCTACCAACAGTCCCTTTATGTTACTCAATATATATCTAATATATTACACTGCAGTACTGGGCCATACACCACTAAACCATTCTAGTTAATTATCTTACTTACATACCTAGCTATACATCTATACATCTATACATCTATACACCTATACACCCACCTATACACCTATACATCTATAAATTCATACATTTTTTTTCAGATGAAAATACATTTTAGTTATTAGTTTCTATTTTTTATTTGAGTTGCCGGAGTCGGGAATGGAGATTCAGGCTTATAATTATGGTCCTATCTCAGTTTATTCGCTTAACAAATACAGAAATATCTGTCTATCGTCTTTAGTGTTAAATTGTTATTTGTCTTTGATATATTGGTTGAAGGTGGTCTTCTGCTGACAACATGATGATCATGACAAAAGAAAATATTTTAGAAAAATCCATCAGCTCATCTTTATACCCGGCGGGGGGGTTGCAATAAAAATAAATGTAATAAATAACAGTACATATTAAACTTTTAACTAATTAAGGATGACGGAGCTATCCCTATGTTTTCCATAAAAATGTTTTTAATTATTATTTAAAAATTTNAAGGATGACGGAGCTATCCTTATGTTATTCATAAAAATATTTTTAATTATTATTTACAAATTTTTATTCGAATTTTTATCAGTCGTTTGCATGGGGTTTCTAGCTAACACTCCAGTTTACAAACTTAGTTTGCGTGAACTTTTTAGCAAGAAAATTACGGAGTTGACTGCTATCTATGTTCAGAGGTATCGTTGTGAAAACATCATGGAGGTAGGGTCATGGTTGAAATTACGGCTACTGTCTTTTTCAGCCATAACAATTTTTCCACATTTTATTCTCTTCAAAATTTGCAACATATGACCGTGTTTTAATCGATCCTGAAAATGAATTCAAGTGTTACAAGAAGCATATTTCCACTTTTTTTGGCAACAAACACCGATACTTCCTTCTTCCTGTTAAAGTTTGGCGCAAGAGCCTTGTATATATTCTACCCCTATCTTAAATCCGATATTGGATGTAGGGAAGTATTAAATAAAATTCAATATTTTAGAAATATATAAAATTCAAACGCCTCAGGATATATTGGATATATAAGTAGGGAGGAACTAGAGCTCTTTGAAATCAATATTTCTCATACCAAAGAATCTTGAACCTTTTCTATCAAGCAAGTCCAATATTACCTGGGTCAAAGTTTCTCAGTCTGAATATATGATGTTACTATTATTGAAATTTATTTAGATTTAGATTTAGATTTAGTAGAAATATTATTATCATGGTTAGCTTTATATTCTCTTTTTATTTTTTTTTTCTTTATAAAAATATACACAAATGTATTTATCACAAAAGGAAACTAGTTATTTTTTAATCGCCGTTTTTGCAACCTTGTAATATAAACATTTTATATTTGAAACATAGATAATTTTATCGAACAGAATTCATAATTTGACATATTTAAGGTTTACGAAAGAAGTTTTCCACAACACTGCATACTCAGTTCAACTACCTTACATAGCCGGTCACTCCCTTTAAGGTCTACGACAATGTGTTGCAAAAATATAAGAATTATAAAATCAGAGTTTGTGGCAAAGACTCAATTCTTTTCCAGTTGTGTAGTCAATGCATAGTGTAAACTGCAGTTTCCTATCTCTGCTTAAAAGTCAGTCATGTTCTTCAAATGAACCAGCATTTTCAGTGGTATGCGTGGTTCACACCGGACTAACCAGAGTGAACAGCATTCGGTTTCTTCTATTTGAAATCAAACGTGTTTTGGTCTTTAATTCAATAATCATTTACTTTACGGATTTGTTTATTTTATACATTTTTATTCAAAATGCATATGCTAACAAAAAAGTATGAAAGAAAAAAGGTTAACAAATTATGTTTAATGGGTCAAATTGTGATCGAAAGTCACATCTTTCTGGAATATTGACAGAACCTTTAAATCCACGTGGGTTTTGAACATTCTTGAATACTTAATGAGGATTGTCGTATCTTTATACCCGTATAAAAGTTTCCTATAAAACGTAATGAGATGAAAACCTACAGAAAACTCCAGACTTTAAACTTTTTACACGGCTTTTCACACTTTAATAAAATAAATAAATACATACATGTATCTTCTACATATAATAAAGTAGTAATCTCCATTTGTTTGCTTGTATGCCTCATCATAACTCATGAAACCCTGGACCGATTTGCCTCAAATTTTAACTAGGGAACTTGGTAGAACCACGGGAATGTTCTTAGCTTGGTTTAAAACATTTAAATTGAGAATTGGTCGACTTTGCCAGGCAAAGCTATTCAATATTTGGAAATATCAGACATTTTTGATTTATTATACTTTTTTATTACTTTTTATAATTTTATTCATCCAAATATATCAGATAAGGAAGACACAGATTTTTTCCAATTTTATGCTGTAAGTTTGTTTCGTGTTTTTAAAAAGATTTATATCACGTTCCACAACACCCGAATATTTCTTCGGTCAGAGTACTGCTAATCACTGCACAATACACGTACACCGAAACCTTTGTTGATGGTGACATATGTATCTTTCTGTAATTTTAATTTATGTATAGGTACGAATATAATACACATATGGTCATTGGTTATGATTATTATTATCATTATTATTATCAATATTATCTTATTATCATTATTATTAATATTATTATTATTATTATTATTATTATTATTATTATTATTATTATTATTATTATTATTATTATTATTATTATTATTATTATTATTGTGTTATTAATCTGATATAATAGGTTTATGCCTAGGTGCTATTAACCTGGTATAATAGGTTTGTACCTAGGTGTTATTGACCTGATATATTAGGTTTATGCCTAGGTGTATTGACCTGATATAATAGGTTTAAGTCTAGGTGTTATTGACCTGATATAATAGGTTTATGCCAAGGTGTTATTAACCTGATATAATAGGTTTTTGTTTAAGTGTTATTACCCTGATATATTAGGTTTATGTATAAGTGTTATTAACCTGATATAATAGGTTTTTGTCTAAGTGTTATTAACCTGATATAATAGGTTTATGCCTAGGTGTTATTAACTTGATATAATAGGTTTATGCCTAGGTGTTATTAACCTGATATTATAGGTTTATGCCTGGGTGTATTAACCTGATATAATAGGTTTATGCCTAGTTGTTATTAACCTGATATAAAAGTTTTATGCCTAAATGTTATTGACCTGATATAATAGGTTTATGCCTAGGTGTTATTAACCTGATATAAAAGGTTTATGTCTAAGTGTTATTACCGTGTTATTAACCAGATATAATAGGTTTATGCCTAGGTGTTATTAACCTGATATAAAAGGTTTAAGTCTAAGTGTTATTAACCTGAGATAATAGGTTTATGTCTAAGTGTTATTAACCTGATATAATAGGTTTATGCCTAGGCGTTATTAACCTGATATAATAGGTTTATTCCTAGGTGTTATTAACCTGATATAAAAGTTTTATGTCTAGGTGTTATTGACCTGATATAATAGGTTTATGTCTAGGTGTTATTTACCTGATATAATAGGTTTATGCCAAGGTGTTATTGACCTGATATAATAGGTTTATGTCTAGGTGTTATTAACCTGATATAATAGGTTTATGCCTAGGTGTTATTGACCTGATATAATAGGTTTATGCCTCGGTGTTATTAACCTGATAAAATAGGTTTATGTCTAGGTGTTATTGACCTGATATAATAGGTTTATGTCCAGGTGTTATTAACCTGATATAATAGGTTTATGCCTAGGTGTTGCACAGATGACCAGGAGTGGGATGAGAAGGATCCTGGAGAAGGGCCACAGTACCATCTCTGCTCTAGACCAGTTCTCATGTAGTCCAGCCAGCACCTAGAGATCGTGAAAATAAAAAGATCCAACAAAGATCCAACTCTCAGTATTGAATAAAACCAAAGACAAAACTTTTCTAACAATTCAGGGAAAAATGTTATAAACCGTGATTTTGCCCAACCCTGACAATGAGTATCATGTTTAGGCCTAAGTAACAAATTTATTTATCTTAACTGTTCAACTGTTTTAGTCTTTTTTCGTTTTTCTTAGTTGACAATGGATACTTTGCATAAATATTTTACAGAAAATTTTTCAAATCTAGAGTCGAGAATGAAAAGGGAGACATTTAATTAATTTATTTGATAATGTTGCTAAGCAAATCGTTTAAAATCATAACAATCGTCTTCCTTCTTCACAATTGTTTGGATGTAACTGTAGACAGAAAGTGTTTCAATAAAAGCTTAAAATTATGGCGGCATTAATAATATTTTCTCTCTCGGTTATTTGAATATCAAAGCAAACACTTCGCATTAAATCTGATATAGTAGTTATTAATGCTATGTTGTAAAGAGTGTCGATAAAAAAGAATACAGAAAAATCCCAGGGGAAGAATTTTGTTTTTTCTATAACAGGACTTCAAAGACCTGACTTGCCTAGTATATCTTACCCACCTTGCCTAGAAGATCATACCCCCTTCCCTAGAATATCTTACCCACCTTACCAGCATTTCTTACCCACTTTGCCTAGTAGATTTTACCCCCATCCATGTAGATCTTACCCACCTTACCCAGCAGTTCTTCTTACGCACCTTGCCTAGTAAATCTTACCCCCTTTCCTAGTAGATCTTACCCCCTTTCCTAGTAGATCTTACAAACTTTGACTAGTAGATCTTACCCACCTTGCTAATAGGTCTTACCCACCTTGCAAAGTTGATCTTACCCACCATACCTAGTAGATCTTACCCACTTTGCCTATTTATAGATCTTACCCACCATACATAGTAGATCTTATACACCATGCCTAGAAGATCTTACTCACCTTGCCTAGTAAATCATACCCATCTTACCTAGTAGATCTTACTCATTTGCCTAGTAGATCTTACCTGCCTTGCCCATTAGATATTACCCCCATAAATAGCAGATTTTACCCACCTTGCCTAGTAGATCTTACTCACCTTGCCTAGTAAATCTCACCCCCTTTCCTAATAGATCAATTACAAACTTTGCCTAGTAGATCTTACCCACCTTGCCTAATAGATCTTAACCACATTGCCTAATAGTTTTTACCCCCTAGCTAATAGATTTTACCCACTTTGCCTAGATGATCTTACCCACTATACCTAGTAGATTTTACCCACCATACCTAGTAGATCTTACTCACCTTACCTAGTAGATCTTACTCACCTTACCTAGTATATCTTACCCACCATACCTAGTATATCTTACCCACCATACCTAGTAGATTTTACTCACCATACCTAGTAGATCTTACTCACCTTACCTAGTATATCTTACCCACCATACCTAGTAGATTTTACCCACCTTGCCTTATAGATCTTACCCACCATGCCTTGTACCCACCATACCTAGTAGATTTTACTCACCATACCTAGTAGATCTTACTCACCTTACCTAGTATATCTTACCCACCATACCTAGTAGATTTTACCCACCTTGCCTTATAGATCTTACCCACCATGCCTTGTAGATCTTACCCACCTTGCCTAATAGATCTTACCCACCTTGCCTAGTAGAACTTACCCCCCATACCCAGTAAATCTTACCCACCATACCTAGTAGATCTTACAAACCTTGCCTAGTAGATCTTACCCAACTTTCCTAGTAGAACTTACCCACCATACCCAGTAGATCTTACCCACCATACCCAGTAGATCTTACCCACCTTTCCTAGTAGATCTGATATATTGAAGGCTGCTATAAGGAAGACAGGCATCCAGTCTCCAAACCTGCAGGAGCTTATCTCAGATTCTAAATAGAAAACCAGGTTTGTAATTTAATCCAGCTGAACCTTGGAGAAAATACCATCCAATCAATCCTTGGAGAATATACCATCCAACCAAACCTTGGATAATATACCATCCAATCAATCCTTGGAGAATATACCATCCAACCAATCCTTTGAGAATATATCATCCAACCAATCCTTGGAGAATATACCATCCAACCGAACCTTGGAGAATATACCATTCAATCAATCCTTGGAGAATATACCATCCAACCAAACCTTGGAGAATATACCATTCAACCAATCCTTGGAGAATAAATCATCCAACCAAACCTTTGAAAATATATCATCCAACCAATCTTTGGAGAATATATCATCCAACCAATCTTTGGAGAATATATCATTCAATCAATCCTTGGAGAATATATCATCCAACCAATCCTTGGTGAATATACCATCCAATCAAACCTTTGAAAATATACCATCCAAACAATCCTTGGAGAATATATCATCCAACCGAACCTTGGAGAATATATCATTTAACCAACCTTGGAGAATATATCATCCAACCAATCTTTGGAGAATATATCATCCAACCAATCCTTTGAGAATATACCATCCAACCAATCCTTTGAGAATATATCATCCAACCAATCCTTGGAGAATATACCATCCAACCAAACCTTGGAGAATATACCTACCAATCAATCCTTGGAGAATATATCATCCAACCAATCCTTTGAGAATATATCATCCAACCAATCCTTGGAGAATATACCATCCAACCAAACCTTGGAGAATATACCTACCAATCAATCCTTGGAGAATATATCATTCAATCAATCCTTGGAGAATATACCATTCAATCAATCCTTGGAGAATATACCATTCAATCAATCCTTGGAGAATATACCTTCCAATCAAACCTTGGATAATATACCATCCAATCAATCCTTAAAGAATATACCATCCAACCAATCCTTGGATAATATACCATCCAACCAAACCTTGGAGAATATATCATCCAACCAAACCTTGGAGAATATATCATCCAACCAAACCTTGGAGAATATATCATCCAACCAATCCTTGGAGAATATATCATCCAACCAATCCTTGGAGAATATATCATTCAATCAATCCTTGGAGAATATATCATCCAACCAATCCTTGGTGAATATACCATCCAATCAAACCTTTGAAAATATACCATCCAAACAATCCTTGGAGAATATATCATCCAACCGAACCTTGGAGAATATATCATCAATCCTTGGAGAATATATCATCCAACCAATCTTTGGAGAATATACCATCCAACCAAACCTTTGAGAATATACAATCCAACCAAACCTTGGAGAATTTATCATCCAACCAAACCTTGGAGAATATACCATCCAATCAATCCTTGGAGAATTTTGAGAATATATCATCCAACCAAATACTCATTTAATGAGTGTACTTCTCTAGGTGACATAATGTTGCACATTGAAATTTTTCAGGTTGTTTTGTTATTATTTAATAGAAATAATATTATTAAAGAATTGAATTGATAAACTCAAGAAAATTCATATTCCTACATTACATTTTTAATCATTATTTTAGAATTTTATGTCTATGGATGGAAAGGGAAAACCTTTCTTGAGTCAGGTTGTTTAATGTTTTTATTCAATTATTTTTCTCTTTTCTTAACAAAACATGAGAAAGAATTTTTGATCTAGTTTTAGCTTTTACAGAATAAAAGAGCAGTTCTTAAACCAGCGATAATAAAACTTAATCTTAAAAATAGTGAAATTCCTTTTTTGACAATTTAAAGTAGCAAAGATATAACCCTGCACCCCCCCCCCCCCCCCCCAGCGGGGTATTTTAGGAGGTCAGGGGGGGGGGTGATTGGTTTTTGCCATAATCTTCCTTTTAAAATGCATATGCTTTGTGTTTCATGAGGAGAAGAGCAATTTAAATCTGTTCACTTACAAAGATTGTAAAACGGACTTAAGATAAGAAATGTAGATATATATAAAGATTCTAATGCCTAATTATCATTTTATATATATTTGTTTTGTCTCGGAACCTCGTTTAAGGGTTTTCACTGAAATGAAACATTACTAAACGTATTAGACACATCTCTCAAAAATGTATAAGCGGCCGAGCCTTATTTGCCTTGAATACGAGGTTTATGGTGTAAACTCCATATTGCTGAACCCCCCCTGATACTCCGCTATTTTCCTTGAAGGGTTATGAGAATTCAGCAGTACTTTCTCAGTCTTATAATATACTTTAATCTCACATACCACTGAGCTCAATATTTTCATAATATTTTTATCTTAATTCCTGGACCAAGAAATAAGGGTCTGTGAACATGATTCCAGTGACCAGCCACATAAAGATGACAGTGCCCTTGATACAGTTTTCTGATAAATAATGTTGAAGATATCGTCGTTGTTGCTTAAAGGTGTTTAATTCTGACAATTTCATACATTTATCCTGTAACAAAAATCCCAAGATCACTTTGGAGAAATCAATATAAAAAAAAACATTTTCATAGTTAAAATTTTTCTCAAAGTTAAAATTTTTTTCAAAGTTAAAAAAATTTTTCAAAGTTAAAAACAGTTTTTAAAGTTAAAAACATTTTTTTAAAGTTAAAAACATTGTTTGAAGTTAAAACATTTTTCAAGATTAAAAACATTTTTCAAAGTTAAAAACATTTTTCAAAGTTAAAAACACTTTTCAAAGTTAAAAACATTTTTTTAAAGTTAAAAACATTGTTTGAAGTTAAAAACATTTTTCAAGGTTAAAAACATTTTTCAAAGTTAAAAACATTTTTCTTACATTCCTTCATAAACAGCTTCCGTTGAAAATCGGACATGAAACCCGGTTCTTTAAGATTTGGAAATATTAAAATAAATTTGGATCCAGTTTGCACTTGTTCCTGCTTTCTATACACCCATTGAAGGGTGTAGTGACCCCTTTCTTTAATATTTTGAAGTCCTCTATACAACTTTCTAATATTAAAAGACTAAATCCTTCAATTGCTAAAGTTTGAAATTGTTTGAGAAGATTTAACATACAAGAAGATTTAACATACAGGGTGTCCCGGAAATAATGGAACTTCCTAAATAAGCAGATTCAATATACAGGGTGTCCCGGAAATAATGGAACTTCCTAAATAGGCAAATTCAATATACAGGGTGTCCCTGAAATAATGGAACTTCCTAAGGAGACAGATTTAATATACAGGGTGTCCTAGAAATAACGGAACATCCTAAATAGGCAGATTCAATATACAGGGTGTCCCGGAAATAATGGAACTTTCTAAATAGACAAATTTAATATACAGGGTGTGTCCGAAAATAATGATAATTTCTAAAAAAAATAGAGATTACTTCTTTTTTTAATAAAAAAGCTCCAGACAACAAGTTTTAATTTTTTAGTGCTTCAGTTCTTAGTTTTCTACAAAAACATTTATTAAAAAATTCACTAAAAAGATATTTTTTTACAATTTTCAAATCTTTCATTTTTGGTCTCATAAATATCTAAAATGTTAATTATTTAGATGCTAACATTTTTAAACACGTACTTTTTTCATTTTTTTTTTCTGGTAATAATTCTAGCTTTTAAATAGTTATTTTACATTGAAACTTTCCGTTATAATCTAATATTTGTAATCGAAATACTTTCCCTGGGATCAACTAAAAGACTAGAAATTTGGGCCCGATCGGTTCAGTCGTTTTGACATTTATTGTATAGAACCAATATGAAGACAATGTGGATAGTAGATAGTTTACTTTAAGAGGCAGTTTAGCATCAATTGTGTTTAGAACCATTGGAGTATTAATGGTTTCCTTTGGTATAAATATATATATTTGTGTCTCAAAGGTTTCATAAAGGTTTAATTAAACTTTTTCTGAGAAACATTTTCTTTCTGATCTGGTGTTAAAGGAATCCTCTTAATTATTTATATTCTATATTTTAGTTCGAGTATTTTGAAAAGCAAGAAGTAGTTGAATCAGGTATGGATAGTTGCGCTACTTGTCTAGTGCATGGTATAAAGTGCACTGTGAAGTTACTTATAGTTTATAGAGTGTATACCTACTACCTAGTTTGCTCTTAACTAAATCAACCCTTGCTCTAAATTAATTTATAAAAAATCTCTTCAACAGTTTTGTTTTGTCTTACATCTTAATGTAAGTTTGCAAGAAAAATATTTCAAAAAGTTTAAAGGGTATCGATTTGGAAATGCCAATCTTTAAATGGAATGGAGAGTCACTTTATATAACGTTTAAATTGATTTATTTATTCTTATTTTCCAGAAAAAAAGAGGATGATGATTGATGGGGCAAAATGAAGAGAGAGAACCGGACAGAGAAGAGATGTGCTAGTTCTTTTTGCATTTCAAGTTCTCAGTTCCTTTCTGTTAAATATGATTAAAACTTTCTTTGAAAAGATTTCTATAAATTAAACTTTTGAAAACAATTTTTTTCACACTTTATTCCAACTGTTTTGGATAAAACTATATTTAACAGCCGGTTGGTGCAGGGGAAAAATTAAAAAAGTATTTACACCGCAATTTTAGGTATAGCCCTCCTTACAAAGAATGCCATAAACTTATTACATTTGATTGATTGATTATCGAGATATGGTAATTTCACTGACCTTCTGTTAAAAACAAAAACAAAAAACGGCTTGTTTGATTCACTATAGTACACTTTGAAACAATATATCAATGTATAATTTATTATGGTACACTTTAAAACAATATATCAATGTCTGATTCACTATGGTACACTTTAAAACAATATATCAATGTCTGATTCACTATAGTACACTTTGAAACATTATATCAATGTCTGATTCACTTTGGTACACTTTGAAACAATATATCAATGTTTGATTCACTATAGTACACTTTGACGCAATATATCAATGTCTGATTCACTATAGTACTCTTTGAAGCAATATATCAATGTCTGATTCACTATGGTACACTTTGAAGCAATATATCAATGTCTGATTCACTACGGTACACTTTGAAGTAATATATCAATGTCTGATTCACTATGGTACTCTTTGAAAAAATATATCAAAGTTCTCTTAAAAAAACTAGTTATTGGAAATAAAGTATTTAATCTCGTCAAACAAAAAGTTTTCATTAATAATTGAGTTCAGGTGTTTCGCGCTTAGATTCCGAACTATTTAGAAAATTTATATTTACCTATTCCTGGGAACAAAGACAAGGTTACTGCGTACGTCAGTCCAATTCCTAACATGTGCGGTACAATCTTACTGCACACAGCCAGGCGTACTTTTAACCCACCTAGTACAAATATTATTGTACACAAGGTGCAAGGAAAATGGTTTGACACCAAAGAGAATAGAATATATATTAGAGGGGAATTTACTAGAAAAAAGTGTAAAACGGCCATTTTGTTGTACCATTTCCATACTGCAGGTGTACTTCACATATTTATGCTACATAACCTTTTGGACCCTGGAACATCATTTTATAGAAAATCTAAAATTAATATTAAAATAAAACCAAATTATGAAATAGGCTGGTTTCATAATTGACCAATGATCATTTCACATAGACTCTATAGCCTGTCACTTTACAAACGATGATTTTCCGTTATAACTATAAATCAAATGATATCCTTTATTCACCTAATTCATTATAAGCTTTATTTAACAGCCTTAAAAAATTCGAAATTGAAATAGATAGCTGCAGTTTTCTAATTCTAAAATGAGTTCAATTATTTTCAAAATGTCATGTCCAATTTGTACGTTAAAGTTTTAAATTATACATTGAAAAACAAATTCTAAAGTATTTAGTATTTAGTAAATAGTTTTCAGAAACATAATGTGTCATTTTTTATATTTTAACATCGGTTTAAAAAAAAAATTAGATTCGACAAATTTGTTTTTGTTACCATGAAGTCCTCTGAAACATTTGAAAATATTTCCTCCGATTTTCTTTCCCTCCACCTCGACCTCCACCAAACCATCCTCCAACCTCTCCCTCATCCTAGGTTTATCAATATCAATATATTTTATTTTTAAATATAAAATCAAATTGCACCCTTTAAAGGAAGTGTTCGCGAAAAATGAAAGTTAGTATAGATTAAATCGAATAAAATTCGATTTAAATCAACTATATACGAGTGCATCGAATTTAATTTGACGTCATTAAGTGAGATAAAAGCTAGGAGCTTTTTAGATAAAAATCTAAGTGTGAAGTTCTTTAGTAAACACATTCACTGCAGAGACATGCTATTACAGGGGAAATTTGATTTACACAAATCTTTAACAATCATTCTGTTTATAAAAGAACCCAAATACGATTTCTGTGTAAATAACAATCTGATTAATCTGTTTTTTTTTGTGTAAACAATATTCCCCTGAAAAAGTGACTGTTTTATACTAAGCACGTTTTCGTAGGTTTCGAGTGTGTTACAGTAAAATTGAAAAAATAAAGAATGATGCCATTTTTTCAGTTCATAGTATGTTTATATTTCTAAACCAACTCCGACTAAACGTTTATAATTTCTATAAAGAGTAGATTATACATACAATAGATACAATAGATGAATGTTTAAAGGGATTCGATAGTTTAGTGATGTGAGCTGCCAGGAGGGAGATATTCCTTACATAGAGATATCCTTTACATAGAGATATTCCTTATACACAGATATATTCCTTACATAGAGATATCCTTTACACAGAGATATTCTTTACATAGAGATAATCTTTACATAGAGATAGTCTTTTTATGGAGATATTCCTTACAGAGATATTCCTTATACACAGATATATTCCTTACATAGAGATATCCTTTACACAGAGATATTCTTTACATGGAGATATTCCTTATACAGAGAGATATTCCTTGTATAGAGATATCCTTTACATAGAGATATCCTTTACATAGAGATATTCCTTATACACAGAGATATTCCTTACATAGAGATATTCCTTACATAGAGATATCCTTTACATAGAGATATTCTTTACATGGAGATATTCCTTACTTACAAAAAGATATTCCTTACACAGAGATAATCTTTACATAGAGATAGTCTTTTTATGGAGATATTCCTTACATAAAGATATCCATCACATTTAGTTCCTTACATTCCTCACATAGAGATATTCCCAAAACAGAAATATTTCTTGCAAAGAGATATTCCTTATACACAGAGATACTCCTTATACACAGAGATATCCTTAACATAGAGATATCCTTTACAAAATTTTACAGTACGATATTTACATTACTGTACTCCAATTTGCTGTATTGTGCTAAATTTTACTGTACTGTACTGTACTGTACTGTACTGTACTGTACTTTCCTGTCCTGTATTTTACTGTACTGTACTGTACACTACTGGTAAGTATACCTGTACTGCGAACGACAGTTTGGACCAAATTCTGGGATTTGAAAGCTTTCATCATCATCTACAACAAAAAATGGAGATAATTTCACTTTTCGTTTTCATAAATAAAGAAGTCGTCTTTACATTTTAACATTTTAATGTATGAAGTAACAAATATTTAAGTTGTTATATAATAACAGTTTTGCAAAATATTATCAAGCATTTCTTCTATATAAGTACACAGACACAGTATATTTGGAATTGAATTATAGATAGAAAGATACAGTCAAATTTATGCAACATTACTGGTTCGGCTTTGTGACCTCATATCTCTTCCAGATTTGATTTTACGTACAACAAGTATGAGAACATAAATTTATCCTGATTTTGAATTTAAATTTTGAAATAATCTTGTTTTTTGGTCAATTTTCTTTTAAAAAAAGAGTTTTGAATGCATTTTAGATTTTTAAGGTTCATGGATTTTAGATTTTTAGATGATTTTTCTGATTTTACATAATCTGATGAAATAAGTTTTCACTTGTGTTTTTGTTTAAACAGCATTCATACCCCAAATTGTTATTTTCCAATTACATTAAAAAATCAATTATGAACTATCATCTTTGAAAAAGTTTGTCAATATTAATTAAAAAATAAACTATGAAAAAGTTTGCAAATATTAATTGAAAAATAAGATATGAAAAAGTTTGTCAATATCAATTGAAAAATAAACTATGAAAAAGTTTGCCAATATTAATTGAAAAATAAGAAATGAGAAAGTTTGTCAATATCAATTGAAAAATAAACTATGCTAATGTTTGCCAATATGAATTGAAAAATCGTTAGAATTTATTTCAAAAGGACAGCAAAAGATGAAAAAAGAAAGTATACAGATGAAAATTAATAAAAGAAAAGTAAAATCTAAACAAAAACAATCTTATTTTATCCTTTTAGTAAAATAAACATAAAACCACTCTGCTCAATCAAGTAAAATCTTCTCTATATTGAAAGTTTTGAAGAAAAGATTTATCCAGATTTCCCGGCTCAAGAACGTGATATTTCCAATACTTAAAGGGAGTGTATGCTAAAAGTTAAAGGCAGAATCCTAATCAAATTTGTATTCGATTCCTACTCATTTTACGTCTATCTAAATCGCTTCTATCTATATCGTCTACAGGCAATGCTAGAACAAGTTTAATGCTAACAGATGAGAGTCCATGTAATTTGATTCTGTTTCAGCCTGCACCCTTTTTTCATTTTTTCAAACACTCCCTTTAATTTTTTTTCTCAACTTTGTCAATCTTTCTGAGGGTAAATCATGCGTTGTTGACGAATCATGATTGATGGATCAAATGTGACCTTTTCTTTAGGTTTATTTATATGATATATTTGCATCATGGAATGTTTATTCATTTGTACATTTACCATACTCCTAGACATTTACCAATGGATTTATGATAACCCAATGGCACATTTTCTCGAAGGTGTTAGGTAATTTCCCAAGGGCGACTTCCTAAGTGACAATTTCCCAAAAGGCAACTTCCAAATTTGCAACTTCCCAAAGGTTAGGTTCGGCCTTCTGAGGCGCTGCAGGCTGAAGGGCGGGGTCGAGGGGGGGGGGCAAGCGCTGCTGCTAGAACAGACTAGGTGACGAGCACTGTGGCTAGGATATAATTGGGAAGTTGCAGCTTGGGAAATTAATGCACATTTGAAAATTTGCCACTTGGGAAAATATCAATGGGGAGTTGCCGCTTTAGAAAATTATACCTGTTAAACATAAATTATTTTTTTAAATTTTATATACTTTTTGATTAGCAACATGGTGGTTGCGTTTTAAAAGAACAAGTAAAAAAAGACAACTCCGCAAGGTTGAAGATTGTTAAATTATCGACCAAATAGCGGTTAAATTTAAAAAAAGAAACTGAGCACATCTAGCCCAGGTTAGTCTAGTTTGGAAACTGAGCACATCTTGACCAGGTTAATCCAGTTTGGAAACTGAGCACATCTAGACCAGGTTAGTCCAGTTTGGAAACTGAGCACAACTAGCCCAGGTTAGTCCAGTTTGGAAAGCATGTTTTTAAAAATTTAAAATATGAGTATGTTTTTGGTTTAAGATTATCTGCTGTGAATTGTTTTGTAGAGTTGACTCAAGTTTCCGTTGAACGTTGAATTGAATATTCATGATCGTTTATATATTTCGCTTTCAACTTGAAATATGATTTATTTCTGTATTCAAATCATCATCCATATCTAGCTATCTATCTTTTTATGTTGAGTTTTGTTCTCATCTATAATTCCAACAATGAAAATCCGCCAAATACATTAATAAACCGGTTTTATGAACTCAACTCGGTGGAAAATTAGATGCAACTAAAATTCAAAAGCCCAAGCCGTAAATAAGCCCAATCGACAGCTTAGACCTGAGTCGTATTTTCCCAATTTTTTTTAATCGCGGGCTCTGGAATTCAAGTGGAATATATAAATACAAAGTTAAATAAATCAGATTTAACAAGATTATCTTAAAGTTTAAAACTTTAAGAATTTTTGTAAGTTGAAAAGTTTCTGCTGATAAGATTAACTTTTCCTAGTGTGTGTTCCAATAAACTATAAACTATTTTCTTTAATATTTATATATATAATATATTCACATGCAGTGATAATTAGAAAATTGTAGAAAAAGACATTGAAGCAATACTGAAGTCGATTAGATGTTGTTACAAAGCAAACATCTTTGCTAGTAAGGAGCTACGAGTTCACAACGTCATACAAGTGACCCTCTTAATTTGTCTGCGAGTAAATTTGACCCTCTTCTTAAGTCTGCTTTTAGTTATGTGAATATAATCACACTTGTTCTTGATTCTAAACTGTTAATTAAAGTTTGTATCTCTTGTTTTGACGTTAAATCCTCCCCCCCCCCCCCCTACCACAACTAGCAAAGCATATAATGTAGTTAGAGGTTATGCATATTATAAATGATTTATGTATACGCTCTCAACTTCAAGCTTTATAGAATACATTAAATATTAAATATCTATGTAAAATATATTTGCTAAAAATTTAAAATTATAAAACTTAATTTAAAAACTTAATTTTTCAAAAAGTAAATTAGAGAATCTGCTTTTTGCTTTTTTACTATGATTAAAGAGAAATATATAAGGAATAAGGAGGCGTTTAAGAGGATTATGGAGATATATAAAAGGATTAGGTAATAAGAGGATTAAGGAGGTATAGAAGAGGATTAAGGAGAGGATCAAGGAAAGTATAAAAGATGATTAAAGAAGGTATAATTAAGAGGATTAAGGAGTTTTACTAGAGGATTATGGAAGGTATATAAGAGGATTATGGAATGTATATAAGGGTTAAGGAAGGTATATATAAGAGGATTAAGGAAGGTATATAAGAGGATTAAGGAGGTATATAAGAGGATCAAGGAAGGTATATAAGGATTAAGAAAGGTATATATAAGAGGATTAAGGAAGGTATATAAGAGGATTAAGGAGGTATATAAGAGGATTAAGGAGATATATAAAAGGATTAAGGAAGCCATATGAGAGGATTAAGGAGGCATATAAGAGGATAAAGGAGATATATAAAAGGATTAAGGAAAGTATATAAGAGGATTAAGGAAGGTTTATAAGGATTATGGAAGGTATATAAGATGATAAAGGAAGGTATATTAGAGGATTAAGGAGGCATATAAGAGGATAAAGGAGATATATAAAAGGATTAAAGAAGGTATATAAGAGGATTAAGGAAGGTATATAAGGACTAAGGAAGGTATATAAGAGGATTAAGGAAGGTTTATAACGATTAAGGAAGGTATATAAGGATTAAGGAAGGTATATAAGAGGATTAAGGAAGGTATATAATAGGATTAGGGAAGGTATATAAGAGGATTAAGGAAGGTATATCAGGATTAAGGAAGGTATATAAGGATTAAGGAAGGTATATATAAGAGGATTAAGGAAGGTATAAAAGAGGATTAAGGAAGGTATATAAGAGGACTAGGGAAGGTATATAAGGATTAAGGAAGGTATATAAGGATAAAGGAAGGTATATAAGAGGATTAAGGAAGGTATATAAGAGGATTAGGGAAGGTATATAAGAGGATTAAGGAAGGTATAAAAGAGGATTAAGGAAGGTATATCAGGATTAAGGAAGGTATATATAAGAGGATTAAGGAAGGTATATAAGAGGATTAAGGAAGGTATATAAGAGGATTAGGGAAGGTATATAAGAGGATTAAGAAAAGTATATAAGAGGATTAGGGAAGGTATATAAGAGGATTAAGGAAGGTATATAAGGATTAAGGAAGGTTTACCTGGAATTAAAGATTCTGTGATTGGAAGAAATGGTTTACCGTACATTGATTCATCAGACCCCAGTCTTCTCTCCTAAATATAATATTTACATTTATGCTATACTCCTGTACTCCTGTACGTCTGTACTCCTGCTCTCCTATACTCCTTTACTTCTGTACTCATGCACTCATGTACTCTTGTACTCCTGTACTCCTGTACTCCAGTACTCCTTTACTCCTGTATTATTGAAATATTATACAGAAGCTAGATTAGAAACTGGCAAATAAACTGTAAAACCTTGAATTCCTAAATACTGAACAACAAAGTTTATACAGAATACAAAACCAAACTTTTACACAATGTTTATCTTTTAGAAAACTCACACCCCGCCTCGCAACCTCAATTTTAATTAATGATTATCATAAAAATCTAAAGGGATTTGTCCGCAAAAATCAATCTGATGCAAAATAAAGCGATGGATTTTGCATCTTGTTGAAAAGTTTAATAAAAAGACATTTAACAGATAATTATTGTATTGATAACAGTAATTTTAGATTTTCAAAGTTAGCACATTTTATAGATAACATTTGTTAGGTTCTTCATGCAGTTTAGAAACAGATTCATGATAATTAAAGGGAGTGTTCGCGAAAAATGAAAGGGGGTATGGGCTTAATGCGATAAAAAAGCGCTTTTGATCGCTACTAATCTTACTTCTATCTGTTGCGTCTATAAGGAGAAAATTGTTAAAAACGACTCACACCGAAGAACGTAGTGTTCATACAAATTCAGAAAGATGCAACATTAAACTCGGATCGTAAAAATATCTATTTGATTCCCAACAAATCATTCAGATATTACAAACAATAGTCATCGATTATTTTTCGACGCATTCGTAAATAGTTGATATTTCATAATATTTTGTATTTTTCATGATCTGAGAGTTACATTTTTTCCTGTTTCGAGGATTTTTGATAATGAAGACGACATTTTCATATTTTCCAGGAATGTTTGAGTCGTTTTTAACAATTTTCTCCTTATAGACGCAACAGATAGAAGTAAGATTAGTAGCGATCAAAAGCGCTTTTTTATCGCATTAAGCCTATACCCCCTTTCATTTTTCGCAAACACTCCCTTTAAATAAAAGAATTAGACGTAGCCGATACCTCATTTTAAGAACCTTTGAAATTTGTTTTAAGTATCTAGATATGTACAGTGATAAGATTTATAACCAGAAAACTGTAGAATATATGGAATACGACATTAAAGTAAACCTGAAGTGCATTTGATGTTGTTTCTAAAGTTATTAAATCACCTATCAACGAAAATGGGACTGTTTTCACCTCACGGGCAGCCGTATAGTACATTTGAATTTCCGAGCCGGGTCAACCTTTCCGGCCCCAATTTGTACTGTATCGCCCGGACATTGGGTAAATAAAGCAGACACTCAATAGGACTAGCCTGTGCAACAAGGTTGACGCAAGCAGACTTTAGGTTGAATTTACCTTTACTGCAGGGTGAGAGGTGCCTGACTTCACAATTGCTGTGCCTTATATTTATTGGACTATTTAAAGTCATAACTTGAGTCTTACAGTATTCTTCCACTTCCAGTGTTTTCTGGTTATCACTGTATGTACAATATTGCATACATAAACATACGTACAGGGTTAATAGATTATCAAGTACAATAGGTGGCAAAAGAGAAATGGACCAATTATACACGACGTCACAAGTGTCAAATATAACAAGGAAAAAGAATTTTCTCACATTAGTTGACATGTTTTATAAGATTAAATAAGAAAATGTAAAAACAGAAAATAAAGAACACATAAAATTGCACTTATTTTACTGTAAGATAAGCACTATTCTAAAATTATCACTATCATTAATATTTTTGTCGGACACAAAAACTGAATTGACATTTGTGACGTCAGAATACAGCTGTACTGAGAGTGTACAAATTCTAAGTTGCCATCTATTGTACTATTACTAGATTAAAGGACGACTTACAAAACGATCGAAGATCAAACTTGGCGTTTGGCCTTCTTTATGGTTTTGAGGGATTTTAAAATTCTTTTCAAATTTATTGCCTTTCTTTTTCTTTCAAAGCTAAATCTTGATGTACTATATACCGTAGTACTTTAGAATGGAACTGGGGGGGAGGGGTGATTATACAGTACCCCTAGAGTGCTGGTTGACTGGTGGATAAAAAGTGTGATTAATTATCTAAGTTATGAATATATTTCATCCATTTTCATCTTTTTGTTTAACCCCTGGACACTCACAACTGTCAAAACAATAATATTTCAAGTTTTAGAATAAATTATTAGTAGAATATCATCAAATATAAATGATCTAATTTCATTAAATATTATATATATATATATATATGTATTATCTATCTATCTATCTATCTATCTATCTAACCTCAGTTTTTTCCTGGGATTTGAGTGCCATTGATATGTAGAAAGAAACAAACTCAGAACGCTGAACCTAAAAATTTCATTAGAAAGATAAGTTAGACATAATAAATAAAATAAATAGATGCACACAAATATATTATCAAGTACAATATAGGTGGCAACAGAGAAATGGACCAATTATACACGACGTCACAAGTGTCAAATATAACAAGGAAAATAAAATTTTCTCACAATAGTTGAAATGTTTTCCAAGATTCAATAAAAAAGTGTTAAAACAGAAAATGAAGAACACATATAATTGCACTTATTTCACTGTAAGAAAAGCACTTTATTTTTAAATTATCATTATTATTGATGGTTTTGTCGGAGACAAAAACTGAGTTGACACTTGTGGCGTAAGAATACAGCTGTACTGAGACTGTACAAATTCTACGTTGCCATCTATTGTACTTGACAATCTATTTGGATGCACCAACTTATTTTTTGATCTAGTATCTATGACTCTTAAAAGGTTAGATTGGACATGAAAACGATGTCTGAGGTCATCAAAAAATTTTCTTTCAAATCCCTATATGTTCAATAATTTACAAAATACTAATTTCAAACCTTTAAAAGAATATACACATTTTGTTGTCGTTTTTTTCTAGTTCTGAGCGCAAAACTGTGCGCGTAGGCCTGAATTTGTCTTATTCACAGTTATTTCAACACTAAGTTTATGTTGGGCTGATTCAATCAAAAAAATAATTTTGAATTAGATTTGCTATGAATAAACCTCATACGAGAAATTACTGTAGATATCGACAACATGAATAGTGTTTCTTTCAACACCTGCAGTACTTTAGTAAAATTTGAACCAAAAAAGTTGTAACTTTTGCAGTGCTGTGACTGAATGTGAAACTTGTGAAATAAAAATTAAATATTTATATCCCCAGAGGTGTTAATTCGGAATCCGTAGAAAAGACTAAAATAATCATTAAAACAAGGATTGTATGCTACATGAGTTAGGAATAAGCGCAAATTTTTAAAGATTAAAACAACAAAATGTCAAAAAAAAATATGCTTTTTTGTTAACAGGATTCCAAAAAGAACTGCGATGGCTTCCAAAGTAATTTTAATTAAAAGATAAAAAGGGAAAATAATTAAAGGTTTCTTCAAGACTTCGAAGGATCGTTGAAACTTATAAAGGGAAGTTAATTAAAGGAAACTTGAAACTTGTAAAGGGAAAATATAAAAGGATACTTGAAACTTGTAAAGGGAAAATATAAAAGGATACTTGAAACTTGTAAAGGGAAGTTAATTATGGGATACTTGAAACTTATAAAGGGAAAATATAAAAGGATACTTGAAACTTGTAAAGGGAAGTTAATTAAAGGATACTTGAAACTTATAAAGGGAAGACAATTAAAGGAGAATTGAAACTTGTAAAGGGAAAATAAGAAAAGGATAATAAAAACTTGTAAAAGAAAAATAATTAAAGAAGAATTGAAACTTGTAAAAGGAAAATAATAAAAGGACAATTAAAACTTGTAAAGTGAAGATAATTAAAGGATAACTGAAA
Organism: Eurytemora carolleeae; assembly: GCF_000591075.1. Taxonomy (NCBI): domain Eukaryota; kingdom Metazoa; phylum Arthropoda; class Copepoda; order Calanoida; family Temoridae; genus Eurytemora; species Eurytemora carolleeae. The sequence goes on along the minus strand of NW_019396297.1, from coordinate 112,568 downwards.
CTTGTAAAGAGAAGATAATTAAAGGATAATTGAAACTTGTAAAGGGAAAATAATCCAAGGATAATTGAAACTTATAAAGGGAAAATAATTAAAAGAGAATTGAAACTTGTAAACGGAAAAGGATAATTGAAACTTGTAAAAGGAAAATAATAAAAGGATAATTAAAACTTGTAAAGAGAAGATAATTAAAGGATAATTGAAACTTGTAAAGGATGATAATTAATGGATAATTGAAACTTATAAAGGGAGATAATCAAAGAATAATTGAAACATGTATACTTGAAACTTGTAAAGGGAAGATAATTAAAGGATACTTGAAACTTGTAAAGGGAAGATAATTAAAGGATACTTCAAACATGTCAAGAGAAGATAATTAAATGATACCTGAACTTGTAAATCAAAGGATAATTGAAACTTATAAAGGGAAAATAATTAAAGGATAATTGAAACTTGATAAAGATACCTAAAACTTTAAAACAAACCTTCGGGAAGAGGGTTAGGCAGAGAATGAGAATGAGGAGTGAGATAAGAAAAAATATTGTTGTGGAATATGTTTCCTCTTTAACCAACATCTTGGTGAGAATACGGAACATAGAGCTCAGTACTCCAGCCATACCTAGATAAAGACCTTGTTTACCTAGATATAGAACCTGGTATACCTAGATATAGAACCTGATATACCTAGATATAGAACCTGGTATACCTAGATATAGAACCTTGTATACCTAGATATAGAACCTGGTATACCTAGATATAGAACCTGGTATACCTAGATAAAGAACCTTGTATACCTAGATATAGAACCTTGTATACCTAGATATAGAACCTNCAAACAGCACTGAGAACGCTCGCAAACAAAAACAGAGAGATAAACGTACTAGGATTAAAAACATGACTGAAATGTATAATAATATCCCTGCACCAGACTATATGAAACAGCTTGCCACAATTATTGGCATGGATTAAAATCATGTACATTTGTAAAATAAAAATTAGTCCTAATAAATAAGAAACATTTTTTTGACATTTAAAAAAAAAATTTTAATTTGAAAAATTCTACCTTTAGAACGTTCTACCTTTTTAATTCTACCTTTTGTAATTCTACCTTTTGTTTGTTCTACCTTTTGATCGTTCTACCTTTTGTCGTTCTACCTTATGATCGTTCTACCTTTTGTCATTCTACCTTTTGTAATTCTACCTTTTGTACTAGAGCCAGATATAGAACATAATGACGAAATTAAAGAATTAGAGCCGTGGCATAAATTTAAGACGCGGCTCAAATATGGTTGGTTCCACTAAAAATTGTATTGAATGTTTCAAGATTTAAGCCTACGCTCAAAGGATACCGGTTTTTGGTGGATTTGAGACTCGGCTCAAATTCATTAAATTTGGACTCTGGTCTACCGCTTGAAAGCCTAAAAAAACTTCTCTGTCTTAAAGTGTTATTTAAATAAATTCAGTGAAAATCCGATTTTGTTCAAGTCATTTCCCGCCCAGATATAAACTGTCAAATATTTCTGCTTTTTCACAACCTATAAATTTAAATAGAACACAGAACACTGAATAAAAAACACAGAACACAGAACACAGAGAACACAGAACCAGAACAAAAAACAAAGAACACAGACCACATAATACAAAAAAAAAAAAAACACAAAACACAGAATACAGAATACAAAAAAAACAAAACACAGTACAATGAATATAGAACACGGAGCACAGAATACAGAAAACAAAATACAGTGCACAGAAAATAGAACACAGAATTCAGAAAACAAAACAAAGAACTCAGAATTTAGAACACAGAAGACAGAAAAAAACAAAACAAAACACTGTATAAAGAATACAGAACAACACAGAAAACAAAATACAGTGCACAGAATATAGAACACAGAATACAGAAAACAAAATAAAGAATACAGAATATAGAATAGAACAAAAAAGAATCTGAATCTGTAGAAAAAACACAAAATTTAAAAAACGGAACACAGAAAACAAAACAAAACACAGAATACAGAACCCAGTAAAAACGAACAAATTTCCTTTAATATAAAATGATGAAACCTAAATCCTTTGAATTTAAATTTTGAAAAATGCTTCTATTCTAAAGATAAGAGATGGTAGATATTCTTCTTATGAAGCAATGAACCATGAATTTGAAAATATTTTGCTGAGTGGTTGGATTTCAATCAGATTGAAACCAAATTTTAAAATTTTCGCACTTTTACTTTTAACAATATCTTAAATCTTACGCAGAGTACTTTAAACAATTTGAACAATATCTTACATTTTCATTCTTTACAATACAATTTTAACAATATCTTACATTTTCATTCTTTACAATACAATTTTAACAATATCTTACATTTTCATACTTTACAATGGAGTTTAAATAATTTCTTACATTTTCATACTTTACAATGTAATTTAAAAAATATCTTACATTTTCATACTTTACAATGCAATTTAAACAATTTCTTACATTTTCATTCTTTACAGTGTAATTTTAACAATATCTTACATTTTCATACTAATTACAATGCAATTTAAACAATTTCTTAAATTTTCATTCTTTACAGTGTAATTTTAACAATATCTTACATTTTCATACTAATTACAATGTAATGTTAACAATATCTCACATTTTTATACTTTACAATGGAATTTTAACAATATATTACATTTTCATACTAATTACAATGAAATTTTAACAATATCTTACATTTTCATACTAATTACAATGCAATTTAAACGATTTCTCACATTTTTATACTTTACAATGGAATTTTAGTAACTTCTTACATTTTTATAATTTACAATGCAATTTTTCTTATACTTTAAATGGGCCGTTGTGAATCAGACATGGTCTTCTTTTAAGGTAGGGTACATTTCGGTTTTATTTTCATTGGGTCTAACTTATCGAGTCCAATAGCTGGCAGCTGTACTCCACGTGACACAAGCTGTCGTCAACGGATTCAAAAGTCTAAGGTTGAGCCTTAAACCTAGGTCTAAGGAAGACTTGAACCGAAGCTTTAGAATCGCGAGCTCGGAACTCTTTCCTTACATCTAAACAAGAGTGACAAGAACAGAAAAATAAAGTACTTACTCTCCCCCAGCATGACAGCCTGCGTGTATCTAGTCGGGAGCATGCTGGTATACCCATAGAAGGAGGACTGCTGTACTGTAGATCCTAGATAGATAGATAGATAGATAGATAGATAGATAGATAGATAGATAGATAGATAGATATTTAGATAGATAGATAGATTGATAGATAGATAGATAGATAGATAGATAGATAGATAGTTAGATAATATAGATAGATAGATAGATAGATAGATAGATAGATAGATAGATAGATAGATAGATAGATAGATAGATAGATAGATAGATAGATAGATAGATAGATAATATAAATAGATAGATAGATAGATAGATAGATAGATAGATAGATAGATAGATAGATAGAAATATAGATAGATAGATAGAAAGATAGAAAGCTAAATAGATAGATAGATAGACTACAGCTTGCCGCATGGCAATTAACAATGCAAGAATTCAGAAAAATCCTCAAAAGTCGAAAATTCTTTAGTTGTACTGTTTGTTAATCATCAAAATAAAAATAATACGAATGAAAAGAGTTAGTAAAAATAAGAATAAAATAGCAATAACTTTTTACCATTTGACAGCAAAAAATTCTTTAGAAGAAAGGACGAAAATGGAAATAAGAATTGAAAATGGAAATAGTATTTCTCGAATTTATTGAAGATTTTGGAAGAAAAATGGAGAAAATTGATGTAGACAGAATTCAGGGATCAACGGAAATATATAAATAAATAAAAAGGCACATCAGCATCAGACCCCCACAAACATACATAATACAAACATACATAATACAAACATACATAATACAAACATACACAATACAAACATACACAATATTAACATATGTAATACAAAGACACATAATACAAACATACACTAAACAAACATACACAAAACAAACATACGCAAAACAAACATACGCAAAACAAACATACACAAAACAAACATACACAAAACAAACATACATAATACAAACATACACAATATTAACATATGTAATACAAAGACACATAATACAACATACACTATACAAACATACTCAAAACAAACATGCACAAAACAAACATACGCAATACAAACATACACAAAACAAACATACCCAAAACAAACATACGCAAAACAAACGTACACAAGACAATAACCTTGCACAATACAAACATATTTTTTTCCAATCAAAAGTAAAATAAGGTAATTCAGTGTAGAATTAGCTTTTTTGGCTGTGTGGGTAAACATTATTTGTGCGGGCCCGTCATATGTGACTTTTTAGTTTAAAGTAGTTTTGAGATACAACAGCCACGACTGTTAGATTGAGTTACCTAAGGATACAGCGGCCACGGCTGTTGAAGTAAGTTATCTAAGGATTCAGTAGCTACGGCAGTTAGAGTGAGTTACCTAAGATTACAGCGGCTACGGCTGTTAAAGTGAGTTACCTAAGGATACAGCGGCCACGGCTGTTAGAGTTGTTGCATAAAGTTGATTTCTACCAATAGAGGAACTCATACTATTACAGAGTACTACTAAACCTAGATATAGACAATATTTATTACTTCAAATTTGAGATATGTCTCGACTAATAAAAGTAATATGTTCTTTGTTTCATAACAGAAATATTGGCTGTATTTTTTACATAAGCAATGCCTTTTGTGAAGACTTTTTGAACTACTTGTTTTTAAGTTATTGCACATGCCTATAATATGTTCATAATTCCTATTTAATGAAGTGAGTATCGATAATATGTGTTTGTTTTCCATATGATAATTTTTCTTATTATTTCTATGTTTATTTTTAAAATTTACCTAGAGTAACTATCGCTAGGAAATATCCGAATCTGATTCTGTAAAAAGATTCAACTCAGTTTTTAAATTTAAATTCATTTAAAGTATTTTATGAAAAAAATGAATATCGATTCAAGCCTTGGAATAAAATAATGGGATTAAAATTTCGATTAGGGGGACATTTGTTTTGGAAAGATAGTCAGCTTAAAGGGACTGTAAGCGTAATTTCCAGTGACCCTCCATGCAAAGTTGCAATGCCCGATTTACAACGGTACCATTAAAAACTTTGTCTGATCAGGATTTACAAGATATCAATGGTTTTGTTTCTTTAAACTGTTAATTTCATTTGTGGTTTCGGTGGAAAAGTGTAAGATTTCAAGGGTCACTTTAAATTACGTTTACAGTCCCTTTAAACGCTTGTTATCCATTTATAGACCTAGATACTTCAGACTAGAAATTCTTTTAGCTCTACAAGATCAAAGGTTTTAAGGATCAAGTTGCAAAGATATTCTTTTAGATCTACAGAATAAGATTAAAGGTTTGAAAGATCGAGTTGGAAAGATATTCTTTTAGATCTACAGAATAAGATTAAAGGTTTGTAAGATCAAGTTGCAAAGATATAGGTATTAGAAAACTGTTTATAGAAGTATTAAAGTCATTTGTGAATGTTTCCTAAAGATGAAATTTAAATTTTGAAAAAAAAGAATTAGTTTTTAGGATAAAAGGAGCTTGCATGTTAAAAACTCACTGTCCGCAATAATCATTACAATGCTTCCCCCCCCCATGCTGCCGTACATCTTTCAAAGCAGTTTGCATGCATTTTTTGCACTTAAATATACCATAGCATTTCCATTCTATACGTGCAATTTATTTATTAATTAACATTTTTAAACTTTAAAAAAATCTACGAAATGACGCAAAATCCCGAACAAACTGTATTGTTTAAATGCAAAGTGTTTTAACAACAATTCTTGTAGAACACAGTGTTTACCTCTTTTCTTTCAGGTTTATAAAATACATTTTTGCATCACAGTCAACTAGACAGAAGAAGAAACTCAAATTTATGCGACATTACGGCTACGACTTTGTGACCTCGTAGCTCCTCAAGTTCTGGCTTTTTGTAGGATTATGATAAAAGCAAATGAATCCGGTAACATATCCCAAATCTAAAACATTTTTCCTCTTTTCAACATCGCATCAATAAGAGTTATGATTTAAAGTTTATAAGATTTTAATTGTACATTCAATTTATTTCAGTTTGACGTACCAACTTGCCAGTATGTTTCTATAATATAAAGTTGTAATCTCTGTTTGGGTATCAGTTTGTTTGTTTGTCAGATCATACTCAGGAACCCCTGGACGGATTTGCCTCAAATTTTCATTGGGAACTCGGGAGAGTCACGGAAATGTTCTTAGCTTGGTTTTGAGATTCTAAGTTTCGTGGTTCGACTTTAATAGCGAAAATCGTTTAAGCGCGGGTAAACGGCGGGAGTAACTTTAAGTTACCCGGACAGCGCTGGGTTCCCAAGCTATTATCTTATGAAATATAGCTTTTCAATCCTAGTTTCATCTTTAAAGTTAAATACACCCGATTTCAAGGGAGTGTAGATTTAATTTCAAGTAAGCCTCCTGAGAGTTTCATGTCTGAATCACAGCAGCACCATTTGAACCTTTGTCATAGATGAAGGATGATTATTTTTATTTTTATTTGTGGCATCTCTGTAAAAGTGACCTTAGAGTTCGGTATTAATGCTGCAGAGACATTAAGTAGCTGCAGAGACATAAAGTAGCTGCAGAGACATAAAGTAGCTGCAGACACATAAAGTAGCTGCAGAGACAAAAAGTAGCTGCAGAGACATAAAGTAGCTGCAGAGACATAAAGTAGCTGCAGAGACATTATGTAGCTGCAGATACATAAAGTAGCTTCAGAGACATAAAATAGCTGCAGAGACATAAAGTAGCGGCAGAGACATAAAGCAGCTGCAGAGACATAAAGTAGCTGCAGACACATAAAGTAGCTGCAGAGACATAAAGTAACTGCAGAGACATTATGCAGCTGCAGAGACATAAAGTAGCTGCAGAGTTATAAAGTAGCTGCAGAGACATAAAGTAGCTGCAGAGAAATTAAGTAGCTGCAGAGACATAAAGTAGAGCGAGAGACCTAATGTAGCTGCAGAGACATTAAGTAGCTGTAGAGACATAAAGCTGCTGCAGAGACTTTAAGTAGCTGCAAATACATTAAGTAGCTACAGAGACATAAAGTACCTGCAGAGACATAAAGTACCTGCAGAGACATAAAGTAGCTGCAGAGACATAAAGTAGCTGCAGAGACATAAAGTAGCTGCAGAGACATAAAGTACCTGCAGAGACATAAAGTAGCTGCAGAGACATAAAGTAGCTGTAGAGACATAAAGCTGCTGCAGAGACATAAAGTAGCTTTAGAGACCTTAAGTAGCTGCATAGACATTTAGTAGCTGCAGAGACATAAAGTAGCTGCAGAGACATCAATTAGCTGCAGAGACATTAAGTGCCTGCAGAGACATAAAGTAGCTGCAGAGACATAAAGTAGCTGCAGAAACATAAAGTAGCTGCAGAGACGTAAAGTAGCTGTAGAAACATATAGCTGCTGCAGAGACATAAAGTAGCTGTAGAGACATAAAGTAGCTGCAGAGACATAAAGTAAATCGTGAGAATTTAGCACTTTTTAAGGTTGAGAAGATTAATTAAAATAACAGATAGAACACTAGATGTGGTCTTTTCAAGATTTTCGTTCATAATAACCATGAGGCAGAAGCCCAAATGAGTTACGCGCATTCGGCGTAGAATAGCCTCTCTTTTTGTCTTGTAATTCTACGCAGCATGTACAATTATAATTTGAGCAAGCCCCTCTTTACTTGAAATTACTTCTCTAGACCCATTAACGTAAATAGAGTGTGAGGGGTGTGGTACTGGTAAGAATAGAAAAGAGGACCGGGGAGGGAGCGGGGACGGTAAAAACCAAATATAATTGACTAAAAGGAAACACCGCTAAAAGGTCGGAAATGGAAAGAAAATGGTAACTCGAGAAGAAAGAAAAATACTATTTAATTTCTTACACAAAGCAGTGAAAACTTTTTTCATATATTTTTGATATTACTTAGATAAAGTTTTATCCGCTTAAACCCAGCTGCAAAACCTACCGGCAAAGGCTGACATTTTTATTGTAAGGGAGTGTCCGTGGTGAATTAAAAAATAGGTATAAACACGCATCTCTGACCCTTTAGTAAAAGTAAATTCAACCTAAAGTCTGACCGCCTCAACCTTGTTGCACCGGCTAGTCCTATTGAGTATCTGCTTTATTTACCCAATGTCTGGGCGATACAGTACAAACTGGGACGGGAAAGGTTGACCCGGCTCGGAAATTCAAATGTACTACGGCTGCCCGTAAAATGATTAAAAACTTCTTTCATTTCTTTTCAATTATTCTGAAAATATATTAAATAAAAAACATACTTTATCGAACCCTGCATTTTGAAATTTGGTGAAAAACGGTGAAAAGAAAGTTTTCAATAGGGAAAATAAAAATTGGATGAATGAAATAGATAGATAGATAGATAGATAGATAGATAGATAGACAGATAGATAGATAGATAGATAGATAGATAGATGATAGATAGATAGATAGATAGATAGATAGATAGATAGATAGATAGATAGATAGATAGATAGATAGATAGATAGATAGATAGATAGATAGATAGATGTTTCCGCCGTTGCAATTTCTATTTGATCTGAATCGTCACCAAGCTAGTTACTGAACCCTGATTGAATCATATACCGGAAAGGTGAAAAAAAACTATTTATAACACTGTTATTTAGATTCGCAGTGTTATAAAGTTTTTGGACAGAAATTATCTCTTTATCGAGAAGGTTCAAGCCTTTTTACATTTAATTTTGTCCCGAGCTTTAGCGAGGGACAAAATATAAGCTAAAAAGGCGAGAACCTTCGAATTACAAAGAAAATTCAATTCCAAAAACTGCATAGCACGTCGTGTTATAGGTAATTTTATAAAACGTTTGTGTACTTTCTTATTTGGCTGTTTCTGGTTCAAATAGCTTTGAAACAAAGCAGAAGTCTAAATATAAAGTTGATCTCAATTATATTTTTATTTCAATTGAAAAAATTATTTTTAAAAATTCTAATTTTTTTGGAGAAAATCTGGGAACCAATCAAAACTTTATAGCACACGTGCTATAATGTACAGCTAATTTAACAATATAGCAAGATGATTACTTTTTAGCAAGTTCATGATGAAATTCACGATGAAGTGAGTAATAATGATCAAGTACACTAAAGTTTCATAAAAATTTGTATTGTATACATTTAATAATTATTACAGTATGAATGTAAGGATGAAAAAAATATGAATAAGTGAATGAATGAGTGAATGCCTAGAGTTAAGGGTGAATGTATCAATAAATATATTGTTAAGAAGAACTGCTAGTAGAGCTGTTAGAATATACACCAAGGAAATATCAAACATTATCGAACTGCCTGGGAACATAACCTAAATTATAGAAACATTACCGAGATGCCTGCAAATATACAGGGTGTCCCACGAAACATGACATTTAAAAAATCGTTATTTTTAGTTAAAACATCCTTTTGCTTCATTATCTTTTACTTTGAAATCAATTTTAATATAACATGACTCCCATATAATATTTTTATTGATCTTTGGTATCAAACAACTGATCAAATAATGGTAAAAGACATTCTAAACTATTCACCAACTGTCATGTTTCGTGGGACACCCTGTAATATAAACTATTACAGTTTATCGTGACGCCTGGCAACCATAAATAAATAAATAAACAAAGATATAGCTTATGTACGCAAAATCACCAAGATTTATAGAGTCCGTGAACTCATACTTCTNGTTTTACGACAAATATTATGGATTTTCTAAATTTTTTTAACGGATTTTCAAGAAATTAATTGACAATTTCAAAACTTTACTTAATAAAAAAAATAACTAATATATATAACTATTATAATATATATAACATAATCTAGTTGGCTTTATAATCAATGCATTGCTTTAAATAATAAGAAAAATGTATATTGGATTGGTTGGGTAAATCTTAAAGGATTTAAAGGTACTGTATGCAAAAAATTAGAATGGCAAAGTCTTTACTCGAACTAAACGAATGGTGTCAATACTTTTTTCATCTGATTTTTAATGGCCGAGTTTTTACAACTTTCTCATTACTCTAAACATCAGATGAAATGATACAAATACAATTTAATTCCAAATTCAATTCAAGTTTAGCCCTTATTTTTTTGCGAACAGCCCCTTTAATTGTTTTCTAGTTTTAGTATGGCCATTACCTTGTAGAAGTCTACAGCTGATACAAAACTATTATAAGGTAGAAGAAACCCTGTACCAGCAAGCACCATAGATATGTATACCAGGTTATACCTAATAATTAAACAATTATAACACTTTTTAAAAAATTTTATGTTACATTGATTAAAACTAATCTGAAACTGTACAGTGTTTTCCCCAATAAACATTTGTTTACATTTGCTCTAATAATACATAATATAACAACAAGATTCAAGAATAAATATAATAATCAGACCTTCACTTCAGCTTTATTTACAATCATACAATATATATATATATATATCAGCTCAAACTTATTGGAAATTATCAACTGAACTGTTTAAAAGTGAATTTATAGAAAATTGGGAATAAAACTTCACACAGGTTTATTTTTTAATAAATCAGGATTGTTATTTATTTAAAGGGTTCGTTAACGTACTTTCCATTAACCTCCCCCCCCCCACCCCTAATTAAAGAGATATCGCGTCTGCAACTATTCTATCTCAGATCGGACTAATTTCTTTGTCTCTGCTGCGTAAATGGGCAAACCAAATAGCAACTTCCATAAAGAACCTAAATTGAAAATTATCAATTTTCAGATAAAAAAAAACAGAAATATCTTTGTCATATCTTCTCAGATAAAGATAGAATACTGTGAATGAGGCATGCAACTTGTAGAATGTAGACTGGAGAGTCACTTCAAATTATATAAACATTCCCTTTAAGTATAATTTAACGAGAAACATTCTCTTGTAAAATTCAAATATTTATCATTGTCGAAATAATAAAGCTCTTGGCCCATATATAGATATTTATATGTCAATTGTCAGAATTGGCAAACGGCTAAACCAAATGGGCAAAAAAAAATTTCAAGATGAAATTTTTTATTTAAATTTAACGGGCCCGAGGCCGAATTTTAAGAATTTGAGCAGCGGCTTAAATTTGAGACGCGGCTCAAATATGGTTGGTTCCGCTTAAAATGGTATTCAATGTTTCAAGATTTAAGCCGGCACTCAATTGAAACCGGTTTTCGGCGGATTTGAGACGCGGCTTAAATTCATTAAATTCGGACTCCGGGCACTTTAGCCAGTGAGTTATTACCTCAAAAACGCATTATAAAGAGAATAGCTAAACTGTATCCGTCGTCCTATGCTCAAAAATATTATCCTTTTAGCTTAAAATTCCCAATAATAACTATTAAGTGGAAGCACTGCAGTAAACATATTCTGCAGGACGCACAGTAGTGTGACATACATAGCTGTATGTAAATAGATATTCTGTGTAATAATACTGTAGAAATTATGGTTTAGTGTGTGTAAATGAATAAATAATAGAATTATGTTGATGTATGTAGAAAAAGTAAATAAATACAATTCTTGTATTTTTTATACTGAAGGCTGGAGGGAAATCCATATAAACACATTTCGAGTTTTATCTCAAACTTCCATTTTATAAATATTTTGTTTTATTTGGAGAATAAAATTTCGAATTGATTGGAATTTATATTAGGTTTTCCTTCAGTTTGAGTTTTGCAATTCACACTACTCCACATTTTTCATTTTTCCTTTCTTCTCTTAATTTCTTTCTTCCCTTCCTCTTCTCTTCATTTTCCTTCTTTCCTTTCTTCTCTTCATTTCTTTCTCCCCCTCCCCTGCTCTTCATTTTCCTTCTTTCCTTTCTTATCTTCATTTCTTTCTTCCTCTTCCTCTTCTTTTCATTTTCCTTCTTTCCTTTCTTCTCTTCATTTCTTTCTTCCCTTCCTCTTCTTTTCATTTTCCTTCTTTCCATTCTTGTCTTCATTTCTTTCCCCCCCCCTCCCCTGCTTTTCATTTTACTTCTTTTCTTTCTTCTCTTCATTTCCTTCTTCCCTTCCTCTTCTCTTAATTTTCCTTCTTTCCTTTCTTTTCTTCATTTTTCTTCTTTCCTTTCTCCTCTTCATTTTCCTTCTATATTTTCTCCTCTTCATTTCTTTCTCCCCCCTCCGCTGCTCTTCATTTTCCTTCTTTCCTTTCTTCTCTTCATTTCTTTCTTCCCCTTCCTTTTCTCTTCATTTTCTTTCTTTCCTTTCTTCTCTGTATTTCTTTCTCCCCTTCCTTTTCTCTTCATTTTCCTTCTTTCCTTTCTTCTCTTCATTTCTTTCTTCCCCTTCTTCTTCTCTTCATTTTCCTTCTTTCCTTTCTTTTCTTCATTTCTTTCTTTTCCTTCCTCTTCTCTTCATTTTCCTTCTTTCTTTTCTTCTCTTCATTTCTTTATCCCCTTCCTTTTCTCTTCATTTGTAATAAATATTAGAAGTAAACCCTATATTTGTAAACCTGAGATACCCATTCACTGCGTGTTAGCATCATCTTCAGTTTAAATATGTTTGTTGATTTCTGAGAACTAAGTGCATTGGTTTGACTACAATTTAATTAATTACATAACCTGGACCATAAAACCCAAAATATACATTAGTTGAACAAAATCCTTTGTCTCCATATAAAGGGCAGAGTGTCAGCTCGAATAGTATCTCCTAAGATAGATACAGACTAAAGGAATACTTGAGTTCAAGATTGAGTTGTATCTGCACAATACATAATAAGGAATACATATAGGGCGTATCCAGGTTGATGCAGACTTAAGTATTATAGCTGATAGTCAGTTTGATTTGTATCTTGAAAGATAGATACCTAATGAATTCATATAGGGTCGTATCTGGGTTGATACAGACTGAAGTATTCTAGTTCTAGAGCGAGTTGTATCTTTAGGATACATACAGAAGAATATATAGAGATTGTATCACGGTTGATTGATACATGAGAATACAGTATACCTGTGTCCGAATTTAATGAATTTTAGCCGCGTCTCAAATCCGACAAAAACCGGTTTCAATTGAGCGCCGGCTTAAATCTTGAAGCAATGAATACAATTTTAAGTGGAACCAACCATATTTGAGCTGCGGCTTAAATTTAAGCCGTACGGCTCAAATTCTTTAAACTCGGCCTTTGGATTGGTAGAGGCTTATGTTAGAGTACGGCATTTATCTACATGTATAGTTTTATTATGAACATTATATTACTAGAATGTTTAACTGGTAGTGTGTATAGTATACAAGCAATCTTACTAATGGTCTACCCAATCCTATATATTCCATACATCTTTATGTTTATATATCCTCTTACAATTTAGACCATAGGGATGAATAGAGATGGAGGGTGGGGGAGTGGGGGTGGGGAGATGGAGCGGATTGAAAGGGGGAGGAGAAATGGGAAGAGGAGATAGAAGTATTCTGAAGGAAAGAAGCGTAAATAAAAATAGACATATAAAAGTGTCACTTAAACATATAATTAGGATAGGAGAAGGAAGGTTTAAATATGAGTAGGAAGGTTTGGATAGGAGTAGGAAGGTTGAATAGTAGTAGAAAGGTTGAAATAGGAGTAGGAATACTAGGATAGGAGTAGGAAGGTTGGGATAGGAATAGGAAGGTTTGGATAGGAGTAGGAATGTTAGGATAGGAGTAGGAAGGTTTGGATAGGAGTAGGAATGTTAGGATAGAAGTAGAAAGGTTTGTATAGGAGTAGGAAGGTTGGAATAGGAATAAGAAGGTTGTGGTAGGGGAAGGAAAGTTGGGTTAGGAGTAGGAAGGTTTGGAAAGGAGTAGGAAGGTTGGGATAAGAGTAGGAAGGTAGAGATAGGAAAAGGAAGGTTGGGTTTGGAGTAAGAAGGTAGGGATAGGAATAGGAAGGATGGGATAGGAGTAGGAAGGTTGAGATAGTAATATGAAGGTTTGGATAAGAGTAGGAAGGTTGGGAAAGGAGTAGGAAGGTTTGGCTAAGTGTAGGAAGGTTGGGAAAGGAGTAGGAAGGTTTGGATAAGTGTAGGAAGGTTGGGAAAGGAGTAGGAAGGTTTGGATAAGTGTAGGAAGGTTGGGAAAGGGGTGTGAAGGTTTGGATAAGTGTAGGAAGGTTGGGAAAGGGGTGGGAATGTTGGGATAAGTGTAGGGTAATTCGAAATTTTTGGTAAAAAGTCTAGAGCTGAAAACTTTAGAATGGTGGATATCAAGATCATTGCTTGATCTTCTTTTTTTATTAAGCTCCAGATTAAATAATACCTGTTCTCCTCTTGTTTTTAATCTCCAGATTAATTAACAGATCGGGATTAAGGATATCCCATTCTAAAGTTTTCAGCTTAGGACAGTTTTCTCTTTATATACAGAACAGGACGCACCGGTTAAAAAAAAGAAAGGAATGAGGCCAGGATGGAGGGGGGGGGGGAGAGGAAGATTTAAGGTATTGTATTGTGCAACAATATATGTTCCTCAAGAGAGATTAATCTACCAAACCATTTTTCTTTTCCCAGATATTCTTTATATGTTTGATTTTGTTTTTGCACATAACACTAGCTGTACTGCTTTACAGTTTCAGTACATTACACTAGCTGTACTGCTGTACAGTTTCAGTACATTACACTAGCTGTACTGCATATACAGTTTAGTACAAAACATTAAAATATGTCTTACAAAATGGATTACCATTGTATAGGGTGTACCAAGAAACAAAAGTAATTTAAAAACTACATTGATAAAGTTTTTCTACGGTAAAGTTAAAAATCTGTGAAAGATCAAGAAGATATTTAAGCAGTCTTTAAGTGTAATTAATGTTGCATCAAAGTAAATAATTCTACTAGTAGCTTAAAAATCCCTTACTGATTAAAATGACCGTCTGTGTTCACTGAACAGCTGCTGTGTTTCATGTTTATTTGTTCTCTTTTTAAAAATAACTCGAGAATAAATGTCGTCTTCATGTTACACAGTCTTCTGGTCCTCACCATATAATTTTTTGTTGATTAAGAGTGTATCTAAAATTGACTTTTGAGCTTTCTAAAATGGGGTTTAGCCTAACTTCTTTTTATCCAAAAAACAACAGATATATTAAATATTCTGCAGTCAATTCGGACTTTTTAAATAAATTGAAATCGGGAAAAAAATAACAACCCTATAAACAAAGATTAATCAAAATAACAGATAGAACACTAGATGTCGTCTTTTAAAGATTTAGGGGTTTTTCGTCCACAATAATCCCATGAGGCAGAAGCCCAAAGGAATTCTGCGCAGGCTGCGTTGAATTACAGAACAGAGAGAGAGAGCTTGCAATGCCTACGCGAAACTCTTTTCGGTCTCTTTCTCAATGCTTTTGTGAACGATAAACCCCTCAATCTTAAGAAGACGGCATATTGTGTCCTATCGGTTATTTTAATTAATCTTTGTCTGTCAATTTCAAAGTATGAAATTTCAGACCACATTTTATAAATCCAATCATAAACTACTTCCATTAGTAGATATTTTACCTAGACTAAATTACCAATGGCAAACTATAGATGTTGTCGCTCATTTTTTTGCGACACCCTGTGGCGAAAAAAAAACAAATTTGCAAATAATTAATAATTTACAATTATTAATATGCACGCTTTGTTACAGAATGAAAAGCTCTTGAGTTATAAAGTTTAAGTCTGAAACAGTAAAATTACAGGATGAAACTGGACAAATATGTGAACCATAAACTTTAAATAAACTTTCAAATAAAAAAGAAAAAGAAAAGAAATGGGAGGTAAAACAAGAAGACGATGGTAAAATTCCAAATTATAATTTGTGTACAGGGTGTCCACATCATATTAGATCAGATAAGATATTTTTATTACTAACATTACATACGACAATTATAATGTTACAGACAAACATGTTTCGTTTATATCTCTAAATTGAGATTTAAGGGACTAATCAGAAAATTTAAGATAAATCAATCACTCAAAAACATGCATAAAGCAAAGATAACGTTTTTTACAGAAAATGCCAGGTTTTTTCAGTATTATTTTTCAGTATTTTGGCGTTAAAGCTTGGAGATAATCCAATATATAATATGAGACGCTCTGTAGCACTCCCATTTTAGAAAGGCGAGGGATATTATAACGCTTTTTAAAATTCGCACCGATCCAGCCAAATCCTCGTTAATTCCGTTCAAGGTCATGTAAGAAATAACTAGAGATGGGTATCGTTTTTTTAACGAACAAAATTTTTATGTAAAAAACGGTGTCGTTCAGAAAAAAAAGAACGATATTCGAATGAAATGGATTATTCAGAGAAATGAAAGAATTATCGTTTTTTTAAAAAAAGCGAAAGAACAAACAAAAACTAACGATTTAAAATCGTTCAAACGAATTTTTAAAAAGCTATTGTTTTTACTGAACGAAATAATTCTAAAAAAGATTTGGTAAAAAATGATATTTTTTTTTTCTAAACTAACTTTTTTTTTGAACAAATTAAAAAAAAACAGTCTTTTTTACTTGAACGAACGATTTTATTTAACAAATGATTCTACTAAAGAAATGATTTTACTGATCAATCGTTCAGTGAGAAAACGACCGAATTATAGATGAAAAATTAACGATACTGTAGAGAAAGAAACGAAATAAATTTTTTGGAACGATTGAAAAAAACGAACGAAATGGGTTGTTCACGAACCATGAATGAACGAAATAAAAAAATTGAACGTGCCCATCTCTAGAAATTACCGTGCATGTTGGCTACAGTTTAAACTATTTCTTTAAAATTTAAAATCACAAAATGTTGCTAGATGTAAAAACCCAATAGAGACAGTACACGGAATAATAATGAAGTTTGTTTCGACCAATGACAACAAGCAAGAGTTAAACTAGTCATACCTGGTCAACTACAGTTATCCCCATAAAACTGTGGAATATGTTACCTGTCAGGTACAGGTGGGACAACTGTATGATCTCTCGAGAATGTTGATTCCCCCCTGTCCTTCACCCTTCCTCCACTCACTACACCCCTGTACATACATAGTGTACATAGATAAAGTGTACACAGATATAGTGTACACAGATATAGTGTACATAGATATAGTGTACACAGATATAGTGTACACAGATGTAGTATACATAGATATAGTGTTCATAGATACATAGTGTACATAGATATAGTGTACACAGATATAGTATACATAGATATAGTGTTCATAGATACATAGTGTACATAGATACATAGTGTACATCAAGGTTATAATGCATGGAAAGTTATTTTAGAGGTTTACGCATCTTTTGTACTGCAGTGTACTGTCTCTGGGCGGTAATGTAAACAAAAGACGGATGTCACAGCCTGACATGGAATCCATCTTTCACATAAAAAATCAATGAAATATTCTAGTCATAGGAAACTATTATGTGAATTATCAAAATTATCAAAATTTAATACTTTTAACCTCCTCGGATACTAAACGAACACTGATGCATCTATTCTTGTTTACAAATTCCGCCCAGAGAGAACTGGTTTCAATATGTACGCGGACTATACGCAACTGCAATTAACTTTCCTTGCATTAAAACCTTCGTGTACATAGATACATATTGTACATAGATACATATATCTTTATAAAGAAGTTACCGAAAAAAAAAAAATATATATATGTATATATGAAACCTGTAATGAATCCTAGTATAAATTCAATAAAGTATAGGAAAGCCTGGTGTAAGATTAAGACTAATTGATTAAGCCAGATAAACGATATAATGTTATTATACCACCAGGTACATGTATACCCACAATTAATTAGACTTTAGAGACTACTCTACAGAATTTATTCAGAGACTACTCTCCAGAATTTATTCAAAGACTACTCTACAGAATTTATTCAGAGACTACTCTCCCAAATTTATTCAGAGACTACTCTCCAGAATTTATATAGAGACTACTCTACAGAATTTATTCAGAGACTACTCTCCAGAATTTATATAGAGACTACTCTACAGAATTTATATAGAGACTACTCTACAGAATTTATTCAGAGACTACTCTTCAGAATTTATTCAGAGACTACTCTCCAGAATTTACTCTAAGACTTCTCTACAGAATTTATTCAGAGGCTACCCTCCAGAATTTATTCAGAGACTACCCTCCAGAATTTATTCAGAGACTACTCTCCAGAATTTATTTAGAGACTACTCTCCAGAATTTATTCAGAGACTACTCTACAGAATTTATTCAGAGACTACTCTTTATTCAGTCTTTTTTCTTACACTCAATGGTTTCCGAAACTTGTAAATTTCAATTTGATTTCAAGGTTGTCACCAAGATTTCATTATTTGTGAGGAACCTTGTAACTCACAGAAACAAAGGAACGATAAAAAATTTTTTACTTAGCAACCTTTGGAAAAAACGTTTTTTTTACTGATTTCAGGATATAATAATGCAACTGATAAAAGCGACACAAACATTACGTCATAACTTTAGATTGACCTTGATATCGTTTCATCCATATTTCTCCTTCACAGATCTCTCTCGTCTCCTTTACGTGGACTTAACATTTTATTCAAATATATCATCTATATATCTGTAAATATATCATTGATACATCTGATAATCTATTTTTTATATATCTGTAAATATATCATTGATACATCTGATAATCTATCCTTTATATATCTGTAAATATATCATTGATATATCTGAAACTGTATTCATATCATGGATTTTTCTGAATTCACTAATATACCTAAATCAAATTTTCATATTTGTTTGTATGTAGTTTGTTTATCAGTGTAAACACAATTATCTTTTTTACAACCATTTATTCATTAACATATTTCTATTTCAAACTAATCCATTTGAAATTATAAAACATTCAAAATACATATTATGGATGTCAGCCATTACTCTACTGTACTGTGCAATATTTCTTGTACAACTTTGTGACTTCATGGCTACTCCAATATATATTAAAAACATTATCAAGCTCTTTAAAAGAGGACTCTTCAACATGTATGATTTATATCTGACTGAAAAGGAATTGAGTCTTTGCCTGCACAAACTCACATCTTCTGATCCCTATAACTTTGCAACCTAATGGGAAAGCCCTTTGTTATTCCAAACTTAGATTAACTAAGATATACAGACTAAATCCCTTTAATAATACGACATGCAACATTGCCAACATCAGGACGAAGTCAAATTTAAATTGATAAAACAAAACAAAAAAACATTGTTTGGTTGCATAAAATGTTCTTATCAATTTATCAAGTCAAAGAACGGAGTCATGTCTAAAAACTTTCTCAACAAATTTAAATGAAAAAATTGAGTGTTCGCGAAAAATGAAAAAGGATATAGGCTGACGTCGAATTGAATTCGATATAGATCACTACTAATTTTACTTTTATCTGATGATGCATATCTAAGGATCGAGAAAATAATTAAAAACAACTCATACGAATTCACGGAGTTACATTTTTCCACTCAGATCGTAAATAATTCAATTGAAAACTAATCATTCAGATATTACAACCTACAAATGTCGAAGTCAATTTGATGCATTTGTTTACTATAATTGATATTTCATAATATTTTTCTATTTTATTTTTTCAATTAATATTTCGCGTAAAACTTGTTTTCTCGGCTGGCTCTGGATTTTCGAAAATTCCCAAAAATGTAAAAATGTCGTCTTTACTGTAAAAAATCCTCGAAATTTCAGGAATGAATATTCTAAAAATAACACTCGGATCATATAAATAAAAAGTTCTATTAAATATCAATTATATATGAATGCATCAAATTGAATTTGAAAATTATAAGTTTGAATGCAGAATGAGTAGTTTTTAATTTAATTTAATTATTTACGATCTGAGCGGAATAATACGTGAATTTGTATCGACGCTACGCTCTTGCAGGGTATAAGACGTTTTTACCATTTTCTCCTTATAAACACAACATATATAAATAAAGTTAGTAGCGATCAATATCGAATTCAATTCGATATTAACTTACACCCCCTCTCATTTTTCGCAAACCCTCCCTTTAAGTCAGCATATTGTTCAGATAAATTTTTTAATTGAATATATACTGAAAAAAATATTTATATATAATATGTTTTGGATATATCCTAAAAAATTAGAAAACTTCACTTTTCATCCATTTCATTTTCAAATTTCACGGTTTCAAAGAGAGGACAGCAGAATAGGATTATATCATTTGAAAGGATCGATAAAATAGAACCTGGCAGGATAAGTCTGGATAAAATAGAACCTGGCAGGATAAGTCTGGCTAAGTCTGGATAACATAGAACCTGGCAGGATAAGTCTAGATAAAATAGAACCTGGCAGGATAAGTCTGGATAAAATAGAACCGGGCAGGATAAGTCTGGATAAAATAGAACCTGGCAGGATAAGTCTGGATAAAATAGAACCTGGCAGGATAAGTCTGGATAAAATAGAACCTGGCAGGATAAGTCTGGATAAAATAGAACCGGGCAGGATAAGAAAAAACAGGAGATGACAAAATATGATAGAACAGAAAAAGCAGTAAAAAACAAGACTGGACAACAAAAAGAAGAATTAATAGAACAGATCAAGAAAAAAAATTACAAAGCACAGCTGGACAGCAACAAAAAAGAAAAAACAGGACAAGAAAATCCAGAACAAGAAAAACAGGATAAGAAAAACAGGACCTGGAAGAAAAAATTTCCCTTTCTCAGAAGATAACACTGTTAACTGTTTTGTCAGCTTTAATCATATTGATCTCAGAAAATTTAATTCTAAAGGGACAGTGCACGAAATAGGTTTCCCTTCATTGCATTTTAAAAATCAATAATATATAATTTGAATTTAATCTAAAGCAACCAAGCAATCTAAAGCAACTTCTAGCCAAGTAAGCATGGCTACAAGATAACATTTTTGGCCAAAAATAATTATTCACTCTGCAGGCCACTCTTGTGTGTCGTGGTAGGTCACAACTCTTTTTTCCTGAATTTCGAAACAAAATTGAACGTTAACTTAAATTATTAATTCATTTTTCAAAAAGTGAAGTGTTATAATCTGGGTAAACGTTTTTAGATATTGTATTATTTCTTCAAAGTTTCTACAATTTCCATGTCACAAATTGATCAGTATTTTTTGAATAGCTCCTTTTTTGTATTAAGTGTGATTAAATATTCTAGTATGGCTTCAATTGCATTCATAACAAAATATGGATTTCCATAATTAGATAAATTTAAGATAATATTGATGGAAGCAAAGCAAAACAATAGAAATAGTAATTAGAAAAAACACTTCAAAATCAAAACTCGGAGGGAGGGTATAATTGATATTTAAAAATTTGTCTGTACATACGCTTAATTATTGAATTTACCTAAAACATATTTTGTTTAGTTCGAACTTGAATTTGAAAAATTGTAGCTTATCAGAGGTAGAAAAGTAAAACAAAAAATTCAATTTTTCTTTTAAAAGTTAACTTATATTTTATTCGCAAATCAAGGAAAAACAGTTTCATGATAAGAAAAATCCTAGATTTGTTATCCATTTATGATTTGCTGCGGGGTGGTGGGGGGGGGGGAACTGGTAACCACCCCCTTGCCGCTTTTCAGTTACTTAACATAAATTTATTTTAAAAGTGCCAACTTAAAACTCGCATATATATATACACTTTTAGGAAGGTAACTTATAGAAGTTTATTTCGAAATGCACTGAACTGTTGTATAAAGCATGTGGGACGTTTTAAAAAAAATAGCTCAAAACTTTAAAGGCTCACAATTACAACCCCCCCCCCCCGTCCCCTACCCACCCACAAAAAAAACCAGAATATGCTTTAAGAGGTTCGTTGATTTTATAGTCAGCTATGTATTGATTTTTACTATTACTCGTATATAAACTATACAGGTTTGAGAAAGTAAGGCTTTTGTAATGTGCAGAGTACAGAGTAATAATGATAAATGAATAAAAGAAAGAAATTATGAAAAGAAGTTCTAGATAAATATATTTTTACATATTCCTGCGTAGCTTATATTCATCATTAAGGATGTATGTATGGCTGAACCTATTCACTATTATGCTTAAACAAAAACGAAAATCTTCTCCTGAAAACCAGATTCAATGAATAGCAAGAAGTAATTTTACTACATAATAGGATGTGAAGTACTTTCCGAAAGGTATTTTCCCGAGAGACAACTTCCTTAGAGTATTTTCCTAATTGGCAACTTCCCATGAGTATTTTCCCAAGTGGCGACTTCCCAAATGGGCAATTTCCCAGGCGGCAACTTCCCAAGTCTGCCCTAGCCACAGTGCTTGGCCCTCTAGTCTGATCTTGGGAAAATGCACCGTAGTTTCAGTAGAAGTAAATATTTCCATTAACTGATAGCGCCGATTGTTGGATTCATAACTCCGATTGGATAATGAGATATTTCTATTGGTTCAGAATAGACATCAAACACATGACTGAACCCTGATTGGATCAGGAGCTAATGGACTCGGCATACAGGAGTGAATGCCTGGGAAAAACTATTATAGAGGTAGCTGAACCACTTGTATGGCACGACGGTTCAATTTGAAGAGAAGTAGTTCAACTAGCCTGCGTATAGTTCAAGTTGGTTCCTAGATCCAGAGAATTATGAAAAGTTGCATCATTATTTAAGACAGGATCGACATTAAATTGTTGCAATGCATTGGCAATTTATATTAGCTCACTAACTTACTTTTTTAGACATAAAACTTTCAAGCACTTGTTTTTGCTTTGGTTTTAAAGATATAATTGGCAAAATTTCCCACGATCTCCGCTTAAACGCTTGCAACCTTTGAACATCTGACATTTTTCGGGGTTCCGCCAAGCGCTACGAATACAAGCTACAGCACGTGTAATATAAAAACCCCCGAAGAAAGGACTTTAACAATCAAGAGGAAAGAAAGAATTGACAGTTTCCAATTCTAGCGGCCCAAGGCTGATAAATGAGACAAAAACTAAAACTCCACAAAACCAAAGCTTCAGATTGTGAAAAAAAGAGATTTCTTGTTTTTTTATCATTCAGATCATTTTTTCGATAAAATTAAATTTCATAATTAATCTTATTTCCAAGATATATAAGACTAAATTTGTAAATTTGTACTAAATTAAATCCATATAATATAAATATAATTTCGGCTTGGATTTGTAGAAAGCACATTTGACCTTTAAAGGTTGGCATCTGCAAACTCTATATTGACGGAAGTAAAGTTCAAAATTTTAAAAAGTTCAAACATAAAAATATACTGTTAAAATGGTTATATTGAAGAAACCACTTTGACTAGAGATATTAAAATATTTAGAAATATGTAAAAAGGGACTGCAGACGATATTTTAAATACTATAAAATCAACGAATAGCATGTCCGATTCACAACGGTATTCTTTTAATATATGTCAAGTGATGAACAAAATATCCTTATTTTTCCAGCTATAAATTGATTAAATTCTCACTGACTAGTAACCAGGACCTCAACACGTATCCTCAAATATAAGCTTTCCGTCTGAACTGCAGAGATTCTCAATGCTCTGTCCGAAGAACTGGCGGGTTTTAGTGAAGAGTGATATACAAGTTTATCATGAGATAAGGAGTAAATTAACGAAATTCAGCACGTTGAGAATCGTACATGCCGCTCTATATATGGAGGGTCCCTTAGCAGTACAGTAATCTCTTCAATATGAACCAAATAACAGCACCCACTCTGTGATTTTATTGTTTGCTCTTTTTTGTTTATAAACAAGTTTGTTTACTAGTTTTGTTTACATTGGTGAAAGCAATATGAGCAAAAACAAACAAACTGGGTCAAAAAAAAGGGGTCAGTTAAGAACCGACTATGCAGCATTTGAAATAAAAATTTATTTGAACAGGGAATCCAGAAAAAGTTTTAAAATATATCTATTTTGAAGTTGAATTTATTTCACTAATGTAATGATTTCAGGTTTTCAATGCTAGTTTGTTTAGTTTCTTACATAAAAAAACCACAACAAACGTTCTTGGCAATTTAAAGTTTTTATTAATCATATTTTTTTAATCTTGACCGGTCATAACCTTGCTTGGGGCCATGTCAGTTCCCACAACACATTTGTGCCTGATCGTTCAGCCGTATTGAAGTTCGGTTGATCCTTTTTAAACAAAATATAAATACATATCATTACTTACCACCAGGGGCGGATACATAAGTGAGGGGGGGGGGCAAGATTTTTTAGGAACAAAAAAATCATAATTAGGAACAAAAAATCGCGCTGCAAGCTAAATTTTTTTTGACTGAAAAGACTCAAAAAAAGTCAAAATTAATGATTAAAGACTAAAAAACTAGATTTTTAACTTTTCACACATTATAGTTTATTAAGACAGATATTTTTCCTGTTTTGCACTCTACGGTTTCTTTCCCTTAAGCATGCTATTGAGAAGCTATTCTGAAAATAGGAACAACAAATTTCCAAATTCAGGGGGGGGGCTACGCCCCTCCCTGAATCTGTCAGGGGGTGGCGAATGTCCCCCCCCTGTATCCGCCCCTGCTTACTACATATACAATTATACAGATTCAGTAAAAATGGTTTTAAGCAGAGAGAAAGATTTAAATAATGAATTTAAACTGAACAGTGATTTAATAAACATCAAAGCTGCTTAAAATATGTTTATTTTTAAATTTACTATATATGTAGAAGTTTTTAAAATGTGTTTTTTCCACCGCTTAAAAAAAGCAAAGAAGGTATTAAGAAATATCAAATTATCAGCGGTTGAAAAAAAATAAGAGAAAAATTTTTTCCAGAATGCTTTTCAACCAATTTAACTCAATAAACGCTCTGCACTGTTTATATCATTGTTTAAAAATCCTTTTTAATTTTTAGCCACAAAGTTATGTTAGTGTTTCGTTATTTTAAATTTCTTTATTTCTAGTTGCAAAGAATTTTTTTCTACGTTAAAAGTCACTATTTTAAAATGGATCAATTATCGTCGATTCTCAATTTGTTCTTAATGAAGGAAAAGTAAATAAGAATGTGAATATATCCACACTATCTGATGGTTGGGAGTAAACTAACGGAGGTTTTAACCAAACCAACGGAGAGGAAACTTTGTACAGTGTACACATAGTCGGAAAACTTGGTTCCCGCGTTTCCTTACGGAGAATTAGACACTTCGCGGAATTAATGTTTCAAGAAAATTTTCGTCAAAGTTGAGAAATGAAGGAAATGAAGAAATGGACTAGTAATTATTATTTTTATTTAGTTATTATATTAAAATTTCTTTTTTAAATACTTATATTCTACACATTAATTTCTAGTGTATTCCCTTCAAACAATGAAATAAATCATTTTGAATGAAAAATGTTTTACTGTAATTTATACTGCAGGCAATATTAATAAAATGCTCAAGATTGCGAATAAAAACCATTTTACAACCATTTTATCTTTTTACCAAGACCGACGACATATTGCTGATCCACAAAAATGCTCGGTTTTGTTGATAACATTTTATTCAATAAATTCCTTCAGTACAATTTGTTCACATGTATACACATTTTACAATGTAAACAATGTTATGTGTAAAATTTATTATTCCACGAATATAATCAACCTACTACAGGAAGGAGGGGTTCCGCCACAACTATAATCAACCTACTACAGGTAGGAGGGGTTCCGTCACAAATATAATCAACCTACTACAGGTAGGAGGGGTTCCGTCACAAATATAATCAACCTACTACAGGTAGGAGGGGTTCCGCCACAAATATAATCAACCTACTACAGGAAGGAGGGGTTCCGTCACAAATATAATCAACCTACTACAGGTAGGAGGGGTTCCGCCACAAATATAATCAACCTACTACATGAAGGAGGGGTTCTGCCACAAATATAATCTGCCTACTAGAGGAGGGGTTCCGCCACAAATATAATCAACTTACTACAGGAAGGAGGGGTTCCGTCACAAATATAATCAACCTACTACAGGAAGGAGGGGTTCCGCCTCAAATATAATCAACCTACTACAGGTAGGAGGGGTTCCGCCACAAATATAATCAACCTACTACAGGTAGGAGGGGTTCCGCCTCAAATATAATCAACCTACTACAGGTAGGAGGGGTTGCGCCTCAAATATAATCAACCTACTACAGGAAGGAGGGGTTCCGCCACAACTATAATCAACCTACTACAGTTAGGAGGGGTTCCGCCTCAAATATAATCAACCTACTACAGGTAGGAGGGGTTCCGCCACAAATATAATCATCCTACTACAGGTAGGAGGGGTTCCGCCACAAATATAATCAACCTACTACAGGTAGGAGGGGTTCAGAGTAAGTGCAACAGAACCTACTACACTACAGGTAGGAGGGGTTCCGAGTAAGTGCAACAGAACCTACTACACTACAGGTAGGAGGGGTTCTGAGTAAGTGCAACAGATTTTGGATTAATTTTTTTTTCCCTCAGTTAATTCTATTTTTCTTCTGTCTTCCACAAATGTCAATTCTTTACATTTATGACACACTGACAAAAAGAATTTCCAAGATTCTATTTTTACAAAATTATTTGATTTTAGTCTTTTCAAATATATGTTTTTCATATGTTAGTTTTTACTAACAAGCTTTTAGTGTAGGACTAATTAGTTTACTGTCAAATTTGTGTTACATTTTTGTGGTCGTCATTGAATGATTTTTAAAAAAGTGATTCTCAAAATCATCCCTCCAAAATAGACGATTTATGAGGATTTTAAAGATTGAATTTTGGCGCCTGCTGAACAAATATGCAGGGTCAACAGGTTTGATAGATCTCAAATGAGTCCTAAAAGATTTCTTTACAATACTGCATACCATCTCACGTTTAAATTTTATATTACAAATTTAGTATTTTAAACTGCAATATACATATTACGTCACTACATGTCACAACATGTAATGTTATATTCATATCATTAAAAAATACTAAAATAAGCAACAGTATTTTGTAGTACAAAATGTAGTATAGTATTACTTATAAGCATAGCATAAAAGATGAATATACATAGTTAAGAAAATTGTTTGAGCATTTTAATTTCTTTACAAATCTTGATCATTATTCATTACACATTTGTTAACACAAATTCGAAATATAAGGAAGACGATTTTACTGACTCTCTATGCCGTTGTTGATCTTAAGACGTGTGAATCCTTTTCCGCCCACATGTCACCCTCGCTCTTTCGTCCCTCCCCCACCCCTCTACACCTCCCGGCCCCTCGGTCAGAGTAGGAGAGTTGAGCTAGTAGCAGCTCCGACACAGGGAGCTACTTGACTCCTTCATGATGATGATACAGATACTCAGCTAGCAACAGGCGATGCTTACATCCAGCTCAATTATGTTCCAAGAGTTCCAAATTTATCATGCATTCCAGAGACAACATAATCACTCAAATCCAGCATGATAAAACCGCAATCTCTCCCCCTCCTTATCCAAAGCCTGGGGTGAGCGGAAACCTGTTGTTCCAGTTCCTGTAGATCTGCTCCACCAATATGAAGCTCTACAAAACTCTCATGAAGTGCCCACAAATATTCATCATTAATTCCTTTGTTAATTTCTAAACCAACCAATTTTAACCTTGTCTTATGCAAATATTTCAAAACAATTTTGTTTTTTTAAATAAATGTTAGAAATATCCATTTTAGATCTCTTTGTTTTATTATAGTGACTTTAAAAGTCAACAACATTCTCTTTAGTTAAGAATATTACTACGGAGTTATTGTTTTCTCAAAAGTTTTGCTTAAAATGTTAGTTTTAACGTTTTAGATCTTTAATGTAATAAATGTCAACCATTCGAAAAAATGTTTAAAAGAAAACTAAAGTAAGCCATTGAATTATTAAAGAAACTTTTAAAATTTGGCTTCAAAATTCTCTAGTGCTAATGAACCAGAAATAGTCTTCCCATCATTGATTTCATTTATACAAGATAGAAATATATCTTTCTCTAAATACAGGATGTTTCAAAAAAAGCTCTTCAATGATTTAATTTATTTGTTGTCAAAAATATAACTGACTGGAAAAAGAGCGGGCTGATGGAACAACCTCGGTGCAGGACTGATCATGGAGCTGGGACTTTCTGCAAAAATATAAGGGTAAAGAAAGATTTTCATAAGATCGAGCTGAACCTGTTGGTAGCTTGCCCATGCCACTATCTTCCCTTTTTTACATCCTTTTATACTCGGAGAGAAGGTCAGGAACCTGGACCACTTCAGACTGCAGAGGTTTATCCATATTAAATAAAAGCCATAATTCCTGTCCTGGAAAAAAAGAAAATAGCAAAAACCAAATTTCCTGCAATTGCAAGTCCATAAATTCCTAAATATTAATTTCTCTTATATCCGGATTGATGAGTGCTTGTTAAAACTAAGTTTATTAGTTAATTGATTGATTGTTTAAACTCCACCCCCTGAAGGAGTACTGATCTGTCTTTTCTCTAAAAAATTTCTCGTAATCAATACTCCTTTTCTATATTCAGTAAAAACTTAGCTTATTAATTAATTGATTGATTGTTTAAACTTCACTCCCTGAAGGAGTACGGATCTGTCGTTTCTCTAAAAATTCTCGTAATCAATACTCTTTTTCTATATTCAGTAAAAACTAAACCCTGGGCACAAGCTGATGAACGGACAAATATCTGAGTCTGGGCGATCCCAGATCAGGACTGATCTCGGAGCGGAGCACCTCTACGGACATATAACGGTAATAATAGATTTCCACAGGTCCGGACTGAGATACGTCACTGAATTTAATTTTATTCTATTTCTATTTTATGCAGAGGGCTAAGCGCATGAGCATGGATCACATCGGACTGCAAAGGTTTAACCGAATTTAGCTAGAATCTTGCTGATAGGTCTAATAATAAAAAAATGCAGTCACTTAAAAATATTAAATTAATCTGGAAACACAAACTTATCTGAATTACAAGGATTGTTTCAACCTTATAACATTTCAGTAGTAGATTTTATTTGCTTCTGTAAAAATTAAAAAATAAAAATTCTCAGCAAAATTAAGTGGTACGAAAATGGCCTCGCAAAGATTTTATCTATCCAACCTGAGCTTTTTTATAAATAAATTTTTACAAATAATTTTTGTTTTAAATTAATAACCCTTTATTGATAATGTTCTGAAATTGATCACCAAATAAAGAGGACTTGAGCTAAGATCTGAATTCTTCTTTCCTCTCAGAATTTTCTTGTTAAATAAACTAATGCTCTCTTTTACTAATTCAGTCTGGACAGAACTGAAACGCCTCCCGAATCGGCGGAAAACGGAGACAAACTTCACCGCTGAGAAACCAAGATGTCTCAAGATATTGTGACAACGACGCTACGACGTTACTTCTAAGTTGTTGCCTCAACAAAAACGAGCAACATAATCGCTCTAAAGTCTAAAAGATATGAGGAAAATGAAGAGACTAAGCCATAATCTCTCTTCAACATCCTAGACAGTAGCGTGGAACCATCAATGTTCCGCGCGAGTCTAGTCTTCAAGTATAATGTTTTTTCTTTTACCCTGTTCATGCAGCCTAAAGGATACAAGGAACACGAAGGGACTCAAACTTAATGTCTCTTCAATAACCTATTTTATATTAGCGAGGAACTATCAATGTTTCGCGCTAGTATGTGTCTTAATTACATAGTTTCTAAATTACAGCGTTCTTTCCTTTACTTCGGTTATGTAGCTTCAAGACTACATAGTTAAAATAATATGCAGCCATATCAATGAAGAACCATCAATGTACTTCGTTGGTAGAACTCTCAATTTGTGTGTTTTTACATAGTCTATATAGCCTCGACACCAATTTTTCCTTAGAAATGTACTCCCAAATTGATTTCTACATAACTCTCTCTCAAAATATATGTAAACGATTTTGATGTAAAATATTTTTATTCAATCCATATAAACCTTTCTCCTCAATAATCTATTTTATGTATTTAATGTTCCACTACTTTATTGGTACAATTCTCAATTTGTATGTTTTGCATAGTCTAAGTAGCCTTGATACCAAATTTTTATTTAAAATGTATCGGTAAATTGACTCCTATATAACTCTCTCAAAAAATATGTAAACAAATTTGATGTAAAATTGTTTTATTCAATCCATGTAAACTATTTTGTACAATTTAAATAATCTCGATACGGAGATAATAAATATCTAGATTTAAAAAAAAATATATATTTGACCTCACATTCTTCTGAGTACACCAAGGTTGATTTAATCATGTTAAATCTTGCATGTTTAAACCCTAACTCCATTTTTAATGGGATATAATAAGAAAAAAAGGCTATGCAATCCATAAATAGGGCTGCAAAACTGTACAAGTAAGTAAACCCTATATCTGTTAACCTGAACACGCTTAAATATATTATGTTGTACCATGTAACCCAAATACGCCTGTAAATAACTACGTCAAACCTGTATTGTGATTAGCTTAACAACGCTTGTATATAACTATGCAAAACTTTCAATTACGTTCATTAACTTAACCTATAACTTCAAGCTTAAAATAACGTTAGTTGGAATAAAACTCCGCTTTGATTACGGTGTGAGAGTAATTTGTTTCCTTGTTTAGCAAAAACGAGAGAGGAACCTGGGGTTCAAGATTTAGTTGTATAGGGCAAAAAAGATACCTGATAATACAGAAAGAGTCGTATTCGGATTGATATTGACCAGTGTGTTTTTGTGGAACCTTTTGTTCAAGATTAAGTTGTATCTTGTGAAACAGATACCTGAGAATACAGATAGAGTTGTATCCGGATAGATATTGACTAAGGTACTGTTGATGAACCTTGAGTTTGAGATTGAGTTGTATCTTGTGAAACAGATACCTGAGAATACAGATAGAGTCGTATCCGGATTGATATTGACTAAGGTACTGTTAATGAACCTTGAGTTTGAGATTGAGTTGTATCTTGTGAAACAGATACCTGAGAATACAGATAGAGTCGTATCCGGATAGATATTGACTAAGGTATTGTTGATGAACCTTGAGTTTGAGATTGAGTTGTATCTTGTGAAACAGATACCTGCGAATACAGATAGAGTCGTATCCGGATTGATATTGACTGCAGTACTGTTGATGAACCTTGAGTTTGAGATTGAGTTGTATCTTGTGAAACAGATACCTGAGAATACAGATAGAGTCATATCCAGATTGATATTGACTAAGGTACTGTTGATGAACAATGAGTTTGAGATTGAGTTGTATCTTGTAAAACAGATACCTGAGAATACGGAAAGTTATACCTGAAGAGGTACGGATCTAAAAGGATGTATGGGAGTAAGGCATTTACTACAAGTATACCTTCTAAAATTAAACATCTCATTATGATAAGATTGAGATTAGTTATGAATTAGTCATAATTTTCTTTTGTTTTAAATATTAAAATATCTTGAAATGTCTGTTAGTCAATTATTGTTTAATTTTCATTTTCTTTATCTTATGATTCAAGAAGCCCTTTACAATTTAAGATCAGACTTACACAAATATATAGTTTCAGACTTACACAAATATATATAGTTTCAGACTTACACAAATATATATAGTTTCAGACTTACACACATATAAATAGTTTTAGACTTACACAAATATATATAGTTTCAGACTTACACAAATATATAGAGTTTCAGACTTACACAAATATATATAGTTTCAGACTTACACATATATATAGTTTCAGACTAACACAAATATATAGTTTCAGACTTACACAAATATATATAGTTTCAGAGTTACACAAATATATATAGTTTCAGACTCACTCAAATATATATAGTTCCAGACTTACACAAATATATATAGTTTCAGACTTATACAAATATATATAGTTTCAGACTTACACAAATATATATAGTTTCAGACTTACACAAATATATAGAGTTTCGGACAGACAAGCAAAGTATAGTTTCAGACTTACATAAATATATTGTTTCAGATTTATCAGGGGCAGACTAGAAGAGGGCCTGGGCTTAAGGACACCCCCCTGAGCTTCTTGAGGGGGGGACGACCCCCCCCCCACACAAGGAAATTTATGATATGAAATAAAAGCATTAAGCAAGGGGCGGAAACGTCATGTGTGTGTCTCTGTACCAAAAGAGTGTGTGTAAAGTTTACCGAACCCAAGGAGAATTGAATAGAAGGAGGGGGCGAAAGGGTTTCCGTACACTTTGTTGTGACGTTTTTGGACTGCTGAAGAACTAGTTTTTGCGTGACAACAATAATAAAGATTGTTAAAAATAACACAAATGATAAACAAACATCTGGCAATAGATGATGATTCGCCGTATACTAACTCATGTTTGGTTACATTAGATCGACTGCCTTTGTTATTGTTGTTACGCAAAAACTAGTTCTTCAGCAGTCCAAAAACGTCACAGCAAAGTTTACGGAAACCCTATCACCAACATTTTTGCTTGGATTAGATATGTAAAAATGCTAAAATGTTCTGTTATCGATTTGATTGGTAAAAAGTTTAAATTCTTATTTAAATTATGAATTGGGCAGCGAATTAATTGTTTATTTCTTAATTACCGATAATATACTAATTTATGCTTAATCGATCTCAATAAAAATGTTTAATTTTTTTGTATGAAAATCTCGAAATGTGATGATAAATAAGAAATTGGAAATAATTACTGCTTTTTGTTCAATTTTTAGTGGGGTGCCCAGAGGGGCCCAAATTCTTTTTTTGGCGCCCTTACGCGCGCAAATATACCCCCACCCCCTCCCCTTGAGATATTGGTTTAGTCCGCCTTTATTTTTAATTAGGGAAAATATGTGACTGTTTTGGGGAAAATATCAAACAAGAGTGAAAAAACTTGCCTTTTCATGTCAAAATTGAATTTTCTTAGCAAATGCATTACCCCCCCCCCCTCCCCCTCCACTAGGAATGTGTAAGATTAATTCTTGAAATTTTACACCCCTGATGTGGAAGTTTAAGGAACGAAATCTTCATCAAATAGAAATTAATTTTACAGAATTTGATTAGAAAACTTAAAGGAAACTGGAGCTTATATTAATTTATTTAGGACCGAACTTTGGTCATAAATCTTAAGTTTATTGTCTTCAGTGCACGGTAACTCAGCAGAACTCCGGAGCCCGAAACTTAAGGCAGAGTATCGTAATGAAACCCAGTATCGGAAACCCGGTTTCAAGAATGGGGTCAAGCAGTTTTGTAGATACCAATATTTTGGTAAAGAAATATTATTTCTTGTGGTTTCTTTGCATTCTCTTTTTGTTTTCTGATTTCTAAAATTGAAATTTACAAAAATGAAATTACCCCAAAACGAAACTCGGGTGTATTGTTCAACGATACTCTCACAAATCTCCGACTAAGTAAATATGCAGTACAGTACAGTACAGTACAGTACAGTGCAGTACAGTACAGTACAGTGAACGGATTACAGACTTTAAGTATGGAGAAATAAAACAAAAGGGGGGCGGGGTTTGTACGCCCCCCCAGTCCTCCAATCAGGATAGATAGGGTTAACAAGTTTTAGAATGCTTCAATTCTTTTACATTTTCTGTTTAGCCCCCAAAAATTCTATTTTAGAGCTATGCACGATCAAGTGTGATGTAGGACACACTGTTTATTTACTTTTTCCAAACATCCTTTTCCATAGAAAAATTCTTAAATGGAGTGACCGGCTATGTATGGTAGTTGAACTAAGAATGTAGTATTGTGAAGAAATATTTTAGGATTCATTTAAGAAATATAAAACGTTTTATTGAAGTATAATTACTGAGGTTGAGCGCAAAGTCGACGTTCAAATCTTTCATTTGGGTGGTTACGCTTTGAGAATCGGTTTTTAACAATTATTCAATAATGACGAAGAAAAATTCTACGGTCCTATCACCAATGGAACTCCACCACAGACTTTTAAGGTAAACGACTTAAGATGTTATAGTTATAGGTTAAGAAAATATAAATTAACTTTTATCTTCGAAAAAAAGTAATCTTATGGAGATAATTGTATTTGTAATATCTCGTTGTTTACAAATATTTTCCGTTGATTTCCTGGAATTTTTATTGAAAAGACGACATTTGAAGAATTTGAAGAAATCTGCAAACAAATTCGTAGAGAATAGGAAATGCAGTTGCAATGTAAATATGAAAAAAAAACGATTGATTCTAACATTGATTTATCAACAAATATTCTTTGAGAAATATGTTTCTGAACATTTAAGTTTTAAAGAATTTTTGTTACATTTTTGGTCGTCGTTATTGTATAATTTTTAAAAACACGATCGTCAAATACACCCCTTCAAAATGAACAATCCGAGGGTTTATAAAAATTGAATTTGCGCTCACACTGAACAAAATATGCACCGTAAACACGTCTGATGAGTCTCTAAGGAATCCAAAAAATTTCTCTACAATACTGCATTCTCAGTTCAACTACCATATATTGCCGGTCACTTCCTTTAAAATTAATTTTCAGGACATATTTTCTGTGTGGGAAAATGTTGACCACGTCCCCCCCCCCTCCCTTACACTCTCAAAAATTATGTTCTAATTGTAGTTTTTGGGAAATTATTTAATTTTTAGAGAAAAGTTTTAAGAAGAGAAAAAAATAACCTAGCTAAGTTGTAATTTCAGGGGACATTAATTCCAAAACTAACGCTTGTCCCATTTCTAACACGGGAGTGTTAGAAAGGGACACAAATTAAAGGACTGGATTTTTGGATCCCAGCTCATATTGAGAGTAAATGTAAAAGTCGATAATCAAATCTATAACCAACATTTTATAAAGCATGACGAGGACAACAATTCCCCAATTCAGAACTATATTCTGGAATCAAAATTTATAAATCTTATTTTATATTAAAGCTCTTGACCGTTCTCAAGACAATGTCAGGTTTTTCATTTTTGAACATATCCAGAATTTGAATAATTTTTAGTCAGGCAGGACATTAGGGAAGGGGTGGGGTGATGGGGTATAAACTCTATATCACTTTTATACGCGCTCACACTAAGGTCAGACCTCTGGACATAAATTATAAATAGCTAATTCAATAATATGTTTCACCATGTAACAATATCTAGCTGATTTATTATTTAAAGTTTCTATATTATCTACAGTTCTACACAAACAACAAGATGAGAGTATAAATGCACAAATTAAAAATTCATATTTCCATTTCAAAAACCACAAAGTTTTAAAGCAGTGCATAGGATCCGGATCCAACTTTTGCTAGAACTGAGAACTTTAAAAATTCTGAGCCAGCATATCATGAAGCGTAATTTTGAATTTAAAAGATAATAAATGATACATTGAAAAAAAATTAATTAATTTATATCTGCATCTAGGATCTCAGATCAGTTTCGCTTCATAAAGAAATAGATTCTATGTACAGTTAAATTTAACAACATTATGTTCGGAATAAAATCATTCTTCAAACTTACACTGTTCAACTAGTTCTACAATCTACATGGTTCAGCTGCAGGGTGAGTAAAAAAATAGTATGAATCGCGAGATCTTGCATATAATAAAGCACTTTTTTAATAATTTCATTTTTGACAAATATGTATGAATTTTTTGTTATAAGCAATCTGGTAGACCGTTGAAAAAATCCGCAAAACTATTTTTTACGCTAAATTAGACGAGTTGAAAAACAAAAGTGCGGAAACGTTTTATTTATATTACACCTTAACATCTTTAACGGATAAGATAAGTAGTTTCGGAGTAATGTGCGAAATTCAGAAAATCTGCAATTTTTTTGAAAATCGTCTAGTCCTCATCTTCTTGCTGAATTTTCTGAATTAATTGTAAAAATAATACATTCCGAAAAATGCATTAGCGCAGAATTTCTTCTGGAAAGTTATTGAGGCTTAAATCTTCCAATCCATGTACATCCTTGAAGTCATCTCTGGATTGTTTAAATTTCGCGCATTTTCTCCGAAACTACTCATCTGATCTGCTTGAGATTATAAGGTGTAATAGAAAAAATTATTTCGCGCACTTTTGTTTTTCTAGTATTCTACTCATCTATTTTTAAGTAGATCTATCAGATTGCCTTAAAATTTTTATTTTATTTCACACATATTTGTGAAAATGACATTATTAAAAAAATACCTTATTATATCTAAGATCTCGCTATTCACCCTATTTTATTACTCGCCCTGTAGTTTCTGAAATAATACTTAAAGTCAAGCTTAAATGCCCACATATACAGTTTTGTTATCATTAGTCCGGACTATTCTAGGTCCTAGTCGCAGGCTGGTAAACCCATTTTTACTCGTCCCGGGTAGAGTCGCAGTCCTGAGATTGAACAATATTTAACAAGGAAAATAGTTCACTTTGTAGTTTGACGCTAAACCATCCTGAAAGAGGGAAAAAGGAAGACAATTCTGATTAAATAACTGTTAAAGGGACTGTAAGCGTAGTTTTAAGTGACCCTCAATGTAAAGATGGCAATGCCCGATTTACAACGGTACCCTTAAAAACTTTTTCTGATCAAGCCTGAATTAGATATCAATGTTTTTGTTTGTTTGAACTGTTTATTTTAATTTGCGGTTTCACTGCGAAAGTGACTTGCGCATTCCTTGTTTATAAAAAGCAAATCAAAAAAATCAACAATTTAAGAGTCAGAAAAACGACAGTTTCTTCCCCATCTTGGATCTGAGCTGAAAACTTTAGAATGGTGGATATCAGGATTAAGGCTTAAACCACTCTTTTTCTTAATATCCAGTTTAAATATTGCTTGTTCTCCACATGAATTTAAACTCCAGAGAAGCAAATTGATCTGACAATTGGATATTTCATTCTAAAGTTTTCAGCTCAGATTAAGGTTTCAAGGGTACCGTTGTAAACCGGGCATTACCATTGCAGCATGGAGGGTCAGTTTAAGCTACGCTTACAGTCCCTTTAAGAACGAGGGAGAGGATAAGAAACATTAAAAGGAAAGAATAGGTAAAACAAGGAAAAAGGAAAAGAATTCAGAAGAAAGATTAAAATAAAGAAAAAGATCACAAAAAATAAAAAGAAATAAAAAAGGAAAGAAAGCTGAAAGACCGAGGAAAAACAATAAAAAAAACGGCGGAAAAAAGAAAGAAAAAAGATATCTAAGGAAAATGAAAGCAAAAAAACAGAAACAACACCATATAAAAATAGAAAAAGATCCAAAGAAAAAGATAAACAAAGGAGAAGGAAACCTAAGGAAAAAGGAACAAAAGGAAAACCAAAGAAAAGGAAAACAAAGGAAAAGGAAAACTAAAGAAAAATGAACAAAAAAAAAACAAAATAAAAGGAAAACCGAAGAAGAATGTGGGTGGATGTGAAAAGGCAAGTCAAATGGTGAATAAATAATTTCAAATCTACTTCGTAATTCAAAAAATAAAAAATTAAAAGGATAAAAATGCTAAAATATGTTCCTGTAAGGTGAGTGTCTATTGTAGAAATAGTCTGAAGGTGCACGCATTACAAAACTGAAAACCTCCATTCTTCTTGGGATATCTTCCTAAACATCTCAATATATTAAACATTATAGGCATATCTTCCTAAACATATCAATATATTTAACATTATCAGGATATCTTCCTAAACATCTCAATATATTAAACATTATCAGGATATCTTCCTAAACATCTCAATATATTAAACATTATCATGATTTCTCCGAAACATCTCAATATATTAAACATTATTCTTTCTTTCGTTCTTCAATCAATCAGTCAATCAATCAATCAATCAATCAATCAATCAATCAATCAATCAATCAATCAATCAATCAATCCATCCATCCATCCATCAACCAGTCAGTCAACCGATCAATCATTCAATCAATCAATCAACAAGTCAACCAACCAACCATTTGTGGACTAAAAGACACTTCGAACGAGGTCAAGAAGAAAATAAATACGTTAAATAATTTTGTGAACTCTGTAGCGAAACACTGATATAAAAAAATAAAGACGACAACCATTGTAAAGTTTTTCTGTTCACAGAGTATGATTTGATTTTGTTTATGTTTTGCTTACCTCCGGCCCAATAATATAAGTTGCAGGGTGAAACCCCTCATTAGGTGGTGGACTTCCTGTAGTGGGAAGCAGCCAACTAAACATTACAATATTTTCCTATAGTCGGCAGCAGACAACTAAACATTACAATATTTTCCTATAGTCGGCAGCTTCCAACTAAACATTACAATATATTCCTTTAGTGGGCAGCAGCCAACTGAACATGACAGTAAATTCATATAGTGGGCGGCAGCCAACTAAACATTACAATAAATTCATTAAGTAGTCGGCAGCCAACTAAACATTACAATAAGTTCATATGGTGGGCAGCACCCAACTAAACATCACAATTTATTCCTTTAGTAGGCAGCAGCCAATTAAACATCACAATAAATTCCTCTAGCGGAGCAGCCAACTAAACGTTACAATAAATTCCTTTAGTAGGCAGCAACCAACTAAACGTTACAATAAATTCCTTTAGTAGGCAGCAACCAACTAAACGTTACAATAAATTCCTTTAGTAGGCAGCAACCAACTAAACGTTACAATAAATTCCTTTAGTAGGC
>NW_019396297.1:0-73912 GCF_000591075.1 Eurytemora carolleeae | reverse complement strand
GCCCCCCCCCCCCCCTTCATATCAATCATTGTTTTTTACCTGATAACTCCGCTCTTCTCTCCATACTCGTCCGTGAGAAACCCTCTAAGCTGAGCATAAAAAATATCGTCTAAAAAATTACTTTTTTAGAAATTTTCTATTGAAAATGTTTATATTTCACTTGATATTTCAGTAAGAAATAATTTTATATTTCTTTTGAAAAAGTTTATATTTCACATGATATTTCAGTTAGTCAATAAAATTCCATTAAACCTGGTAGCAAATATAACATGGACAGAAAATCCCCATGTTGTTACTGTAAACAATTAGAAGCACAATGTCAACTATCAATAAAAGGAAAATCTATTTTTCTGTTTATTCTAATAATCACAAAACATTATTTAATTAGTTTTAACCAAGGAATCACTAGGAAATCATGTGTGTAAGGTATTTTATATTTAGGGGTATATGTTTCTTGGAAAATCATTCCCCCCCCCTCAATAATTTTAATAGTTTTATTTGCTGCCTTGCAGAAAACAAATGAATTCTTAGGTAGAAGGTTTCAAAATGGCGTAAAAATATGGAAGCATCGAAAACCAATTTCTTGAAAAAATAATCCCCTGTTTATATTCTAGAAACCCTTTAGCAATAAATATTTTCAAAAAAAAAACTTTAGTTAGTGGTAAATATAAACTTTAGTTAGTAGTAAATATTGTCTAAAAAAACTTAAGTTACCAATAAATATTTTCCTAAAATTAAATGATTTTTCTAATTTACCTGAAATATCTGTGACCGAAACTATATCTCCGACCATAAAGAACTCACCCTAAATAGTTATTATTATTATTAAAGAACAAGGGGTCAGCACTTGTGTTCACAATAGTGTTCTTTTTTATTTTTAGGATGTATTTTTACTATTCTTTTTTAATATCGTTACATTACAACATATAATTCTTTTTATTTTAAATAATGATGATAAAAAACAACTTGCATTTTATTTCTGCGTATTTATAGTTATGTTTATTGATTAATGATAATTTCAAAATTGTATAGGAAAAATAAAAAACTCTAGCAGGGCTGTATATTTCATTGGAAAATCATCCCCCCCAGGAAACTATTTTCGGGGGGTTTATTCGTTAAATTAGAGAAAATAAATGATATTTGGGTAATAAGTTTCAAAAATGATAATAAATTTGTCTTTTGATGTACGAATTTTCATTCCCCCCCCCCCCCTCCCCCCAAGGACAAGAAATCTTTTCCCCCCTGTGACCTTGTAGTATATTTTGTCCGAGGTGACGGGGGTTGGAACAGTATTTAAACTTTTTATAGGTTTCTTCTTCGCAACACTTCTCCTCCCTCGGCCCTGCAACAGTTTTAGGATTTTTTTTTAATTTCTTTATTTTCAGTCTTTTGATTTAAAAGAAATAGTTCACGCTCATTGTTTGGTCCGTGTATTGCAGATTACTGTAGTACGCATAGTATAGAATGAGTTTATCAAAATTAAGTTCTTTAAATGCAAGCTAGCAACAAGAAACATCAAAATATATTTAATATTAAAAATTATAAACAATAAATTACGTCCTACTAAAAAGAAAAGAAATGTATGAATCAAATTAAAAATATGAAAAATTTCAAGAATGTTTAGGAATTTAGCAGAAGAAATTCTAAACTAATTCGTAATTATTACAGCATGATTGTTTACCTTGCTAGATCTGGTGCTTAGTCCAACTTTTTTAATATTTCCTCTTGAAACCTGAATAAAGTAAACTGGAGAGAATATCGTCTTCATTTTAAGAATGATTTGATATTTCAGAAGACTGAGAAGAGATTAATTCCTCAATTGAGTTAGCTATCCCCAAAATTAAAAAGTGCAAACGACGATTTACGAATTGAAAGGAATAAGACAAAATTTGGTCAATTTTTTCCTTGTATTTGCTGAAATGATGAAACTATAAAAAGAAATTATAAAAACCAAGATACTTTTGTAAATTCTTAATGGCGCGTATATACTTAAAATTGAACAAGAAATAAGTATGAGTAAAAATGAGTTTTTGAAAATAATCCCAATTACAATTTTACCAATATTATAAGATTTCGATTATTCTGACCTTTAGAGACATGGTTGGGCGGAGTGTTCAAATATTATTCTTAGTTCAAAAACTTGTGATAAATAGATGAATAAAGAAATAAGTTTTGGAATGGAATTAAAAAAAACATTAACAGTTAAAGAGATTGTATACGTAATCTCAACTGACCCTTAAAGGGAGTGACCGGCAATGAAGGCTAGTTGAACTGAGAATTCAGTATTATTGAGAATTATTTTAGGATTCATTTGAGCCCTATCAGACGTTTT
Organism: Eurytemora carolleeae; assembly: GCF_000591075.1. NCBI lineage: Eukaryota > Metazoa > Arthropoda > Copepoda > Calanoida > Temoridae > Eurytemora > Eurytemora carolleeae. The sequence goes on along the minus strand of NW_019396297.1, from coordinate 71,580 downwards.
TACGGTGCATAATTGTTCAGCAAGAACGCAAATTCAATTTTTAAAATCCTCACTGATTGTCCATTTTGGAGGGATGATTTTGAGAATTGGTTTCTTAAAAATTATTCAAAAACGATAAAGAAAAATGTAAAAAAAAATTTCTACAGTTAACTAATTAGATGTTCAGGAACATATTTCTTATTAGAAATTTGCCAATAAATCAATGTGAGAATCAATTGTTTCTTTTTCTTCTTTATATTGATTTTCTTATTTTTTAAGAATTTGTTCGCAGATTTCTTTAAATTCTTCAAATGATAGGAGTTAATTTTTGAATTTCTCAACCTGTTCCTAAACAACTAATTAGTTTACTGTAGAATTTAATGTTACATTTTTCGTGATCGTTTTTGAGTAATTTACATATAACCTATTCTCAAAATCATCCTTCCAAAATGGACAATCTCTGAGGATTTTAAAGATTGTATTTGCACTCATGCTGAACAAATATGCAGCGTAAAAACGTCTGATAGGTCTCAAATGAATCCTAAAACAATTCTCAATAAATAATACTGCAATCTCAGTTCAATCATCATACGTTGCCGGTCACTCCCTTTAATTCATAGCGCAACATGTCCGATTTATAACGGTACCCTTTGTCTGATCAAGGTTAAACATAATATACTTATTTGTCTGTCTTAAAATTGATTTTTTTTATTGTGGTTTTTCAAAAAAGTAACAGGCGCATTTCAGAGATATGAAGGAAATGTGAAGAAATAAAGTGTTTTAGGATAAAAACTGTCAACATCTTCCTTATTTATACTCAGCGGTTTAAAGGGCACCGTTGTGAATCGGACCGGCAAATTAATTTGGTAGTGGGTCAATTGAAATTACGTGAACAGTCTCTTTCAGCTTCAAATATACCTTCGTGGCTTTTCTCCCTTTGTTCCTCAGGTTTCGCGTGACGACCCCGGAGTTAACAGATTCTCTAAATAAAAAAAAAACGTTAAAGTCAAATAAACTTCTGAATACTTAAAAATTTTCCAAACGTCTTCCACTCTTCTACAGATTAAATATTTTAACACTTCTTCCGACGGCGTTTTCAATCACAAAAATTCCGACATTTGCTTTAGAGATTTATTATTTTAAAAAATCTTTTATCTGATTCTAAACTTTTCCCCCGCCTCCGATCTTTTATTTGTTTCTAAAATATTTCCCCCGCCTCCAATCTTTAATCTGATTCTAAAATATTTCCCCCGCCTCCGATCTTTTATTTGTTTATAAAATATTTCCCCCGCCTCCAATCTTGTATCTGCCTCTAAAATATTTCCCCCGCCTCCAATTAATCTGTTTCTAAAATATTTCCCCCCGCTTTCGATCTTTTATCTGTTTCAGAAATATTTCCCCCACATTCGATCTTTTATCTGTTTCTAAAATATTTCCCCGCCTCCGATCTTATACCTGTCAGAAATATTTTCCCCGGCCTCTGATCGCCCTCCACTTAAACAATTTAACAGTTCAAAGTTGTTTTTATCTCAATTTAAAATGTATTGTATATTTTTATAAAATATGTTTGGATTGAAAGTTTTGTCTGGTTTCAATGTATTCAGGGAAAATAACAGAAATGAAAAGCAAAAGAAAATCAAAGATTTCAAAATTAGCCATTTCTAAATGACTTTAAAATGTATTCCTAATGACAGAACCCTCCGCCGCTCTTAACCTCTCCACACATGGTAACAATTCAAGAATATCCTGAAATATATCAATGAATTATTTACTCGTCTTATTTTCCAATATTTTCATTAAGCGCAAAATTTTAGAGCTGACAGGATTTCTATTCTTTTATCTATTTTATATAGTAGTAATCTCTGTTTGTTTGTATTTCCGATCAAAACGCAGAAACCCCTTGAGCTAATTGTTTAAAATTTTAAATGTGGAACTCGGTAGCACCACATGAATGTTCTTAGCTTGGATTAAGCTCTTAGTCTAATGGATCTAATTAGGATTTCAGACAAAGCTGGGTTTCTGAGCTAGTAAAAATATTAAGAATAAACTTTTCCAGAATTTCTCCGAACCCGGTAAAAAAGTAAAACCTTAGGTTTTAATTCTCTTGTCTCTTTATTTTCCCGTTTCTCCTTGGATTGTTTTGCCTCTCTTGTCCCTCTGGTCTCTCTTGTATCCCGATTTAATCGAGAATTCTCATACTTCTCCTCAATAATCTGAATAAAATAATTAACTAATATCGGAACTTGTGTGTTGAGAAAATTGGGATCAAGTTTTGTTCTCCATTTTTTGCAGATATTTAGATTAATCCTATTTCTCTTAAATATCCCGTGGTGGCCAAACCCTGTTACTATAAAGTTGAGAGATCAAACATTTATCCCGTAATTAAAAAGTGTACAAATTAGATATCGAGAATACCGTTCAAAATTAACAAATGATCATACTACAGTTGACGGCATAAGTTCCGAGTTAGGAAAAGTTAATACATTCATTGTTAAAAGTGTAAGAAACATAAGAAACATTTGATTGAACCTTTGAACCTTTATTTAAGCAAACATTCTGAAGATTATTTTTCTATCTTAACAGTTTAATTTGTAATTTGTTTTCTAGAAAAGTGATCTAGGGAGTAATGCACCAGAAACAGAGAAATAAAAAACAAGGACCCAAAAGTGTTCTGATAAGGCTTAAAAGAGTACCGTTGTGAATCAGGTACGAAACTCTTTAAAATTACTTTGCTTTGGTTTTAAATTTATTTTAGGGGTAACTATAGCCCCCTCAAAATGGACAATCTCTGAGGATTTTAAAGATTGTATTTGCACTCATGCTGAACAAATATGCAGCGTAAAAACGTCTGATAGGTCTCAAATGAATCCTAAAACAATTCTCAATAATGCTTTGGGTATATTTCTAGAGAAAGATTTTTGGACCTATATGCATTTTCGAGAATTGACTTTTGAATAAAATAAATTTAAAAATGAAACGAACTACTGTTACATGCTTACCTTTAATTGTAACATCTATTTCATTAACGGACGGATCTTCCATTATAAAATAGAAAAAAAAGTTTTTCTAAAATTGTTTGTTTGGGTTTTAATTTGAGACACTTATAACATGCCGCGGCAAAGCCGCACTAAATAACTTCAACAAAGACGACTTTTTGGTTAGGACTATTTTCTCCTTACAAGTACAGGGTGTCCCACTAAACATGACATTTAATAAACAGTTATTTTTAGTTAAACAAATCTTTTGCTTGATTATATTTTACTTTGAAATCAATTTTAATATAACATGACTCTTAAAAAACTAAATATCTGCAACATTCCATTATCAGAAAGTGAAGAATACGACATTTGATAAATTCTTTCGATGTATTCCTTATTAAGGGTTTCACTGTATAAAAATATAAATCAAAGGAAAAGGAAAAGAAAGGACAAGCTGAAAGTTACATTATATTTAATATAAACTGGTGGATGATTGTTAGTATTTTTCGACGATGAACTAACTTAACTTTTAGACCTACAGCAACATTGGAACTTCGACAGCTGTAGGTCGGATGTACATATTCTAATATTAATAGTCCTAAAATAGCCCTAGCCTTGGCATTTCCAAAATGTGGCCGGCCTTTTTTGTTCTCTTAATATTAGTGCATTTATAATTAATTTTGTTCAGAATTCGACAATTTTGGTTTTATCTAATAAAATTGAAATCTGAACGAAATTTTCAATATCTCCAGTAACATTTACAGCACAAAATAGGCAGACCACATTTTGAAAATCCCAGAACTAAAAGAATGGTGGATATTGTTGCAAGATTACATGTGAAAGGGGGTTGACGACTGAATGTCTCAAATCAATTCTAAGATCAAAGACGATTTTTAAATTGTCTTGCTACTGCCATGTTTCGTGTGACACCGTATTTGACGCGGTTCAAATTCTTAGAATTCGGCCTCAGGCCGAAAGCTATTAAATCCGAAAAGTTTATATTTTGATTTTTAATGATATATAAAGAAATTTGTTGCTATATAAGAATTATATTTCAAGGGAAAAGAGGCGTACGAGGGCAGGGGGGGCTATTAAGCAGTTTAATTAATATAGTATCAATTGAGAGGTTTAAAAGTGACTGCAGACATCATTTTAATTCTGATTTACAACAATACCCTTCAAAGCTTTGTCTGATCAAGTATTGCATTAAATATCCATGTTTCACATTTTGAAAACTGAATATTTTTATTTGTGTTTTCTCTACAAAAGTGACTCATGCATTTCTTGCTCCAGAAACTATGGTGAAATGAAGGTTTCAAATGTACATCGGACATGCCACTCTATAATTGGAGCGTCACTTGAAATTACGCATGTATTTCATTTAAGTTTAAGTACATTGTATAAAAAATACTTTAAAATCTCACTTTTGCCTGAACTAAAAAAGTTTCATTAAAAAAGCTGTAATCAATACTGCCTGTAATGGAAATATGTATTTATTATCATTATTTATAATATATAATATGTATCGATCTTATAAAAATATAGTTTTTTTTAAAAAAAAGGTTTCCATCTCTATCTTTCACCCCTTGAAGCTCCACTTAAGAAAATGACATAAATATACGGAAAACCTACTATTTAAAAAGTATTTGTCAAGCTTGACAACATTATTTTACTTTGCTAAAAAACTAAAGCCCCACCATATCCTCACTCATCATGTCTCTAAGTTCAATTTCCATTCCACATTTATTATTTATTTTTCTTTTAATTATGGGAACTCTGTGAACAGCATAAAAATTGAGTGCATAATTTTGAACAATTATTTGCACGCGTACCTCTGTAAAGAAAAAATGATATATATATATGTTTTCAAATAGTGCAAATGTGAAATTACTTTAATTTGAAGTGAATGCTGCGATTAGGATTTTCAAAAATCTTTTAAAACTTGTTTTTAACTAAACCTCTCTAGTCTCTAGTCCAGACCAGAGAAGAGAAGAGAAGATAAGGTTTTTAACTAAACCTCTCTCTAGTCTCTAGTCCAGACCAGAGAAGAGAAAAGAGAAGATAAGGTTTTTAACTAAACCTCTCTCTAGTCTCTAGTCCAGACCAGAGAAGAGAAAAGAGAAGATAAGGTTTTTAATGCGTTTTGAAATTAAAAAATAAAGTTTATTATTTTCTCTTCTACGCATTTACTTTGTCATTAATTAAACCAAAAAATTTCTTTTGTAAAAAACGTTCCGATGTATTTAATTAAGTCCTTTATATATTATAAAAGAAGACCAATTTATTGTTTCTTAAAAGAAAATGAACTATCCTTTTAACTATCCTATTAACCTTTAAAAAGGTTGGTATGGGGGGGGCCTTTTTGGCGTCCTTTCTTCATAACAATTATTCTTAAAGATTTAAAAATAGCTGGACTTTTAAAGTTCGGCTAGGAACAAAAACATACACAGACATATTTTACCCCTCGTAAAATTGTTTGAAAAAAAAATAACTTTGTTGATTTAGTCTAATTTATATCCCTTATAAAGTGTTAATATTAACAAACACTTTTATATTTACCCTTTTTCATATTGACATAGATCCAGACTGCTAACAAAGTTATCTGTATCAATTTTTAAGACTGTCTCATCAATGTCTTGACCTTTGGTTTTACCTCTCTAACTCGCTTATATTTTTTTTCTATCCCGAGACATTTTTTAGCTTAAATTTGCCTTTTACTTTAGCTTTAGTTGTTAAGAAGTAATTGGCAAAATCTCATCGATTTCGCTTGAGAGCTTACAATCTGGATTTGGATGACTGTTATATTAGCACAACACAATGTGTGGTGTAACGGCAATATCTTCAACATTTAAAGATTATGAAAGTGAGGTATTTATGTTTGTTTTCTTCTTATTACTTAAACATTTAGAATTATAAAACATCAATTAATTAAAAATATTTTTTCTAAATTTTTCTCTCAACTCAACTTAATTAACAAGTAACAAGAATTGTAGTAACCCCAGATAATTTTTTTAATTAACATCAAATCATAAAACTTTTAAAAACTTTAGCAAACTTTTCTCAGCTGAAACAACTTGATTAAAGGACTGTTCCTTTAACACCATACTATTAAAAACGGCCATTACCGCCATATTATAATTTTATGAAATACATACATAAAAATTTGTGAACATTTGAATATTTATTTTCATTTTTGGTAATTTTATATTGTTTTTTTGTTCTTTAAGTTTTTCCTTGGAAACTCTAGGATGGCCATTCCAGGTAAAAATGTCAGATCAGGTTTTTAAACAATCCCCTGATAGTTAAAATCCTGGAAACAAAATAAGTTATAATGTGATGTTGTAGACCATAAATCTATCTTAAACCCTTTCTCAACTAGATCAACTAGATCAAATAGATCAACTAGATCAACTAGATCAACTATCGACCCTTTACTGGGATTATCAACCTGAGCCCAACCTCGAGGCCCTGTTGAACTCAACAGATGTGCTGAGGTTATTGTCACTGACTCTGAATGTGCAGATCTGTAGTAAATCATCGATCATCGACATAATGTCTTAGGACCTAGGTTGATAGACTTAAGCTCAAAATCCCTCAGAAGAAATTCTATATTTGAAATAAAAGTTTTCTATGAAATTTTTAAATATGAAAAAAATCTATTCATTTTTCATTTTGCTGTCAAGTGGGAGGACAAATTTTGTCTCTTGTTTTCGTGACCATAAAATAAGACAAATAAATTATTGATATTTGACTTTACAGAACACAAGGAATTGGATTTTATAAATAATTTTGTTTACAGGGTCAGCTCGGAATCTTTCATCTTTATATACATGTATACATATAAAGCTCATACATATCAAATGGTATTGAAGTCTATACCCCAACCAAAGTTTTTTTTATTTCTGAACGTATCTAAACTTTACTTTGTCTATACATCATGCTTGTCTGTTTGTTTGTTGATTTGTCTGTCTGTTTGTTTGTTTGTCTGTCTGTTTGTACCCAATAAACGTCAAAACGGCTGGACCGATCGGGCCCATGATCCCAGGGAATGTTTATGGAACATCAAAATTGAAGAAGAAAAAATGGATTTTATTTTGAAAATGCGCCTAGTATATGTTTTTATTTGATCTCTGTATTGATCATGTATAATCATCCATTTTACATAGAATCAAACATACATTGCCACCTTCTGCAAAGCGGCAATGTATGTTTGATTCTATTTAAAATGGACGATTATGCATGATCAATCCAGAGATCAAATATATAAATACATTGCTGCCCCATCTGTTCAAATCTTGCATTGTTTTGTTTGAAGTTGAACAAATATTTTATATATTGTTAGAATATTTGCATTAAGTAGTCTTCATATTTGGCTAGTCTGGTACCATAGGCGTCTGTTTAGGGGACAGGGAGGAAGGCTGCAGCCACAACAATTTGTCTTCCAAGCCACATTCTTCTCATATTCTCGTTCGATAATCAACATATCTTTAAAACTCATTGTGGTAGCCTTTCGATATTTCAAGCTATGAGTCAAATAAGGTAAGTTTTCAATATCAATGGTTTACGCCATCAGGTTGCAAAGATGTAGAAAAGAGAAAATTTGAAATTTTGAAAACCCTTAGTTCCTATAGCTTTACGGTTGTATAGGAGGAAAAAAAGAATACGGTGTAAATTCTGTGCGGTCGTCTCTGTAGTCCCATTCTTTGTGGGTATCCATGTATTCAAGAAATTGCTCGAAGCTTCCTAAATTTATCTATAAAAAGTAAAACATGTTAGGTTACAGGTAAAGTTTTATTTCTCTTGAAGATTATAAACTTTTAAAAATACGTTAAGGTACATCATAGTTAAATCTTTTACATTAATTACTCAATTTACATAACAATTATGTATAAAAAAGGAAACTGCTTGACTTTTAAAAATGTATTACAATTTTTATGTATAGATGGTATGTATGGTATTGAAAAGGTTGTGGTTAATTAAAAAAATCTAAGATAGCTCATGAACTTTTTTTTAATAATTGTGCCTTTGTCCCTCAGGCCGCAATACGTTACTTTACATTTTCAGTCTAATTAAAGAGGTAAAAATGTTTATGGATGGAGAATGTTTTCGGAACGTTCCTTAAAATATCCAAAATATTCAGATTATTATTGTTATTATTATTATCATTTTTTTTATTTACTTGCTTTACAGGAGTTTTCATTCTGTATTCACTGTAAGCTCTTCTTCTTGGAGAATATTTCTCTTGTTTTGGTTCTTCACTTCTAAAATATAATATCTTTTATTCCATTTTGAGAGAATTAATATCACGCCTATTTGCCTGTAATTTGAAAATCTTCTGAGATATTATTTCTCATAATGTCCCAGAAGATTTTCAAATTACATGTTTAAGATTTTCACTGAAGAAAAGCATTTTATAGTTTATTTCTAAATACATACATAATATCAATTTTTAAAGTCTAACAGGTGAAGTTTCAATAGAAAAGTTTTATAGATAAAACACCTCTCATCTAGACTCAATCTTAATGGGATTTATCTCTCTGATGTTCCTGGTGCTGGAGGATCTAGATTGTTGGTTTGTGACAACCTCAATCTGGTTCACCACCACATCACCAGGCCACTCATCCCAGAGGTCCTCACTCTCCCCCCGTTCAACTATACAGTTGTTATCTCCTTCTCCCTATCCACAACAGAAACCTCTTTAACAGAAACTGTGGAGGTAGCTATGGTCTTTTCAGATACAGCATGCTTGTAGGCAACATTGATAACAGCTGCCTTAGAAGTTGAAATGTACTCAGCTGTAATCTCTCATCTGTTCTGAGGTGGCACCTGCATCAGCTGCTGCAGTTGCTGGCTGACCGCCTGTAAGAATGAAAGGTATATCCACCTGGGGTGTCCAGCTGTAGTCTCTCCGCAATATCAGAAGGAACATTAGAAACCATATTGCGACCCATTGGTTGGTTTAGGAAAGATTGTGCATTTCCGGTCCAAAGAAGACGACCAGTAAATTTTACGAGCTTCACTTTAATGGTTCCAATGTATTGGTCAACAATATCAGCACTATGACTATCGTCCGTCCTAGGGACCAGAAACCTACTACCTACTACTGGATCAATTGTCGCTTCTTTGCTTGACCCTTGAATGTGTCACATAGATTCCCTGAGATGTGTTCTCACACAATTCTATATAAATATTCATCATTTCTGTATGCCTTAGTCCACCATAATAAGCCAAACAAACAGTTGTCTTTCTAACAATCCAATAAGGAGTAGAAGAATCAGCATCCAAAAGAACCTGGTGGATGTTACTGGTGCTGAACACATTAGCCTTTTGTTTGATATCAACATCAAAGCTTTTCAGCATAAATGTACTGTTTAAGATTAAATGAATATTTTTCCTTTGAAACAGAACTGATCATAAGCTGTAGTCATAGAGAATAGAATATATAGAGAGGAATTTACTAGAAAAAAGTGTAAAACGGCCATTTTGTTGTACTGTTTCCATACTGCAGGTGTACTTCACATATTTGTGCTATATAACGTTTTGGGCCCTGGAACATCATTTTATACAAAAATTTTCTTGAAAATTATTTGAAAGCCAATATTTTAGAAATATTCAAGATATCAACATATGGTTCAACTTTTTTTCCACTAAAATTGAGGATGGAGAAAAACTTAATATTTTAAATTCATTTTACAAATTTTCAAATGCATGGAAAATTATTTTGGAATCAGAATCTTCAATTAAAAAATTTTCTTTAACTACATGTTTTGAAAATAAAATCTAAAATTAATATTAAAAAAAAACAAATTATGAAATAGGCTGATTTCATAATTGAGTAATTGACCAATGATCATTTCACATAGACTTTCACTTTACTAACGATGATTTTCCGTTATAACTATAAATCAAATGATGTTTTTTATTCACCTAATTCAAATTATTAAGTTTATTTAACAGTTTAAAAATTTCGAAATTGAAATGGATAGTCTAGGGAACATACTGTATTAATGTACTCTACTGCGTATAATTTGTGAACATTTACATGATTTGTACACTTTGAACTCCCTTTCAGACTAAAAGGGACTGAAAAAATTCATACCGAGAGATTCTTTTAATTCCTCTCTATATATTCTATTCTCTATGGCTGTAGTTGTCCAAAGACTGGATGAAGCCATTCCTCTCTAAGTTGATTAAAGGCCCTGAGATAGTTATTCCGGCCGCCTTCCTTGATCTGTATCAACGCCATAGAATCCGGGAAGATAATTGATGAATCAAACATCTTCCTTCCTTGCCAGTTCAACTAACACTGACAAATTCTGGATTTTTTACTAAATTTTGCGGATTTTAGAGTTTTTTTTCGGTTTAAATTAATAAAATTATATAAGCAACTGCACATGTGTAAAATTTATTAATATATTCATCTCAAAACAACCAAAAATCTGTTTGGCCCATGACAAAAAATATATTTTACTGCAAATTAGAAATTCAAAACTCTTCCTCATGCAAGAGCTTTTCAGAGAGAGGAGTTATGATGGAAAACTAATTTTTTATCTGAGACGAAAATGTCCTTTAGTTATAGTCGTGTGTGGCCGTGGGACATGGTTGTGTATTATGGGCACAGAGAGCAGTTAATATAAAAGGGAGTTGTTATTATTGTGCTTATGAGCAATATTAAATGCTGTACAATTCTAAATATTTTATCAAAAATGTTTGTAAAATAAGGTTAAACCCCATTTTTGAGAAAAAATACGATTTTGAACAAAAAAACAACTTCTCACAAATTTCGCGAGAAGTTGTGACGAAAATTTTCGTGAAAATGAACGAAATTTGTACGTTTTCGTTCACTTTTCGTTGCCTGAACGAAATTTTCGCGACATAGATTGAACGAAAATTTGGAAACCCAAAGCTTGAGTCAGCTCATTCACCGGACCAACTTTTAAACATCTAGAACAATCTGTACACTGTACGGTATACACCCAGACTATATAAGGCAAACCGGGACAGTACACTAAACATCTAGAAAAATCTGTACACTGTACGGTACACACCCAGACTATATAAGGCAAACCGGGATAGTACACTAAACATCTAGAACAATCTGTACACTGTACGGTATACACCCAGACTATATAAACCGGGACAGTACACTAAACATCTAGAACAATCTGTTCACTGTACGGTACACACCCAGACTATATAAGGCAAACCGGGACAGTACACTAAACATCTAGAACAATCTGTACACTGTACGGTACACACCCAGACTATATAAGGCAAACCGGGACAGTACACTAAATGAATCAGGGAGATCTTGTGAGACCCATGTATACAGTGGCCGAATTCAAAGAATTTGAGCCGGGGCTTAAATTTCAGACGCGGCTTAAATTTGAGACGCAGCTCAAATATGGTTGGTTTCACTTAAAATTGTAGTCAATGTTTCAAGATTAAAGCCGGCGCTCTATTGAAACCGGTTTTTGGCGTATTTGAGAAACGGCTTAAATTCATTAAATTCGGACTTAGTATATTTTCAGCTGTTATAATTCGAGAACCATTTTTTTTTAACTGTTAAACGCTTTTGTTAAAAATGGACCCTATTCTTAAATTTTCAAAGATGAGATATACGATCATTGGCTTTAATTTTGTCAATCACTAAAGAATTATATGAGCCTTTGTTATTTAAAGAATATGTTGCCTCCATAACCCCCCCCCACAAAGTTTTTTTTTAAACTTGGGAACCCAGCGCTGCCACGGGTACTATAGTCCGCCATCTACCCGCACTTGATCGATTTTACCGGGAAACTAAATTTTCGCTATTTAAGTCGAACTTAGTATCTCAAAACCAAGCTAACAACATTCTCGTGGGTCTCCCGAGTTCAACAATTAAATTTTAGGCAATCGGTCCAGGGAATCCTGAGTTATGTTTGGACAGACAAACAGACAGACAGAGATAACAACTTTATATATAGATACTTTCTTTTTAATTGATTTCAAAAGTCAATGAAAACCCTAAAAATCTTTAAATATTTGTTTTTCAAACTTTTTGTTGAACGGAATCTGAATAATGTAATGCAGTTAAATAGTCTGATATGGGGGGAAAGTATTTTTAGGCGAGTTAAGCAGTGTAAACTAGCTATGGGGGATTATTTTAAATTGTTATAAAGACTACATTGTGTCATGAAGTCTGTTATAAAGGCTACAGGGTGTCATGAAGTCTGTTATAAAGGCTACAGGGTGCCATGAAGTCTGTTATAAAGGCTACAGGGTGTCATGAAGTCTTTTATAAAGGCTACGGGGTGCCATGCAGCCTGTTATAAAGACTACGTGGTGCCATGAAGCCTGTTATAAAGGCTACAGTGTGCCATGAAGCCTGTTATAAAGGCTACAGGGTGTCATGAAGTCTGTTATAAAGGCTACAGGGTGTCATGAAATCTATCTGTTATAAAGGCTACAGGGTGCCATGAAGCCTGTTATAAAGGATACTGGCGGCCTCAGAGCCTGTTATAGATGCTACATGGTGGGTGCCTTGAAGCAGCTATTATAGAGACCAAATGAGTGCCTGGAAGCCTGTTATAAAGAATACAGGCTTAGATCTTGAAACATTAACTACAATTTTAAGTAAAACCAAACATATGTGAGTCACGGCTTAAATTCAAGCAGCAGTTCAAATTATTAAAATTCGGCCTCTGGTCTAGAAAATGTAAGGATAACTTTTTATATTTGTCTGGATCTCTGTGTAACATTTAGCCACGATACACAAAGTGTGCTCCTAAAAGGGACAGACCGGCTATGTAAGGTAGTTGAACTGAGTATACAGTGTTGTGGGAAGCTTCTTTCGGATTCATTTTAGACATATTAAACTTTTTAAAGATCTGTAAATCCTGAGTTTGAGCGCAAATTTGATGTTCAAAACTCCTACTTTGGTTTTGAACGTCGAATTTGCGCTCAAACTCAGGATTTACAGATCTTTAAAAAGTGTCATATATCTCAAATGAATCCAAAAGAAGTTTTCCACAACACTGCATACTCAGTTTAACTACCTTACATAGCCGGTCACTCTCTTTAAAGATCTGTAAATGCTGAGTTTGAGCGCAAATTCGACGTTCAAAACCCCTACATTGGGGGTGGATACGTTTTCAGAATCGTTTTTTTTAATTACTAAATAACGACGACGAAAAATAAAGTAAAAATTATACAGTAATCTAATTAAATGGTTGGGAACATATTTCTACAAGGAAATTTGTCAATAAATCAATGCTAAAATCGATTATTTCGTTTTCATTATTATATTGAATTTCTAATTTTCTTTGAATTTATTTGCAGATTTCTTCAAATTCTTCAAATGTCGTCTTTTCAATAATAATTCCAGAAAATCTGCAGAAAATCTTTGTGAATAATGAGCAACTAGAAAAGTGAGAAAATAGAAACTAATAATTGAACAAGACTTATTTTCGATGATAAGATTAATTTTTATTTTCTCAACCGGTTCCTAAACAACTAATTAGTTTACTGTAAAGTTTTGTTTACATTTCTTGTCGTCTTTATTAAATAATTAATAAAAAAACCGATTCTGAAAACGTATCCACCCCCAAAGTAGAAGTTTGCATACTCAGTTTAACTACCTTACATAGCCGGTCTGTCCCTTTAAAGATAATTTTTTAGCCACAGTTTTCCTTCGTCTATAAACTAGTGTGTTTCTCTAAACATGTTAGTTACAGATGAAAGATTTGCACTGAAGTGTATCCATTCAGAAATATCCTGCTCAAAATTAACTTCAAGGGGGGGGGGCGGGGGGTTAAGTCTCATGCATAATAATAATAAGAAAACCAAAGGATCAATTTGTGATAGAAAAAAAGAGAGGAGAAAAAAATGATTACATTTACAGTACAGTATTTCGAAATTAAGATATTTAAAAATAGTATAATTAAGAATAAGCACTAAGGACAAAATTATAATTTTTTTCCATTAAACGGTTTAAAGATATAATTCTATTACGTTGACATTCTTATAATATATATGCTTAAATAGATCTCAGAGAACAATTACGTTCTTTTACATGATTTTTGGTGTTTTCTAGAATATACCTGGCTTTAAAGATTGATTGATAGATTACTGCAGCTAGAAATCCGCCAGTCATAGGTCCAACCCAGTATATCCATAGATCAACTATATATAGTTTATGTATACCCATAGATCAACTATATAAAGTTTATGTATACCCATAGATCAACTATATATAGTTTATATATAACCATAGATCAACTATATATAGTTTATATATAACCATAGATCAACTATATATAGTTTATATATAACCATAGATCAACTATATATAGTTTATGTATACCCATAGATCAACTATATATAGTTAGTTTATAAATAACCATAGATCAACTATATATAGTTTATGTATACCCATAGATCAACTATATATAGTTTATATATACCCATAGATCAATTATATATAGTTTACGTATACCCATAGGTCAACTATGTATAGTTTATGTATACCCATAGATCAACTAAATATGGTTTATGTATACCCATAGATCAACTATATATAGTTTATGTATAGCCATAGATCAACTATGTATAGTTTATGTATACCCATAGATCAACTATATATAGTTTATATATACCCATAGATCAACTAAACATAGTTTATGTATGCTAGTAGCTGGTATAAATCATTGATAAAATCTATACATGCAAAATAAATATATTAAGTGGATAAATGAAGAATAAAAAAATATATTATTTAAACTATTAACGACAAAATTAAACCTGTGTTATGCATAACAACTGCAGGTCCTAATGATCTTGCCGGATTCATGCTTGAACCTAAACAATAATTAAATAATATATGGTTTACTTGGCTTCCAGGGCTCTTCGCGTCCATTTTCTATTTCTAGTTGAAATTTTTTTTGAAAATACACCAATTTTGAAAGAAAAAACCCGCCCAAATTTAAAAATAGGGGTCTATGTTAAAATTGTCCAACCTTGCTCTTGTTTAAAGAGTAAAATTGTAAAGGAGATAATTGGAAAATAGAAATAAACAATTATTCACTAATTTTAGGAGAGTTGAAGACACTCCCTGTTGAGCTATAAAGGGCCTATATGCAGGTGGAATCTTTTGATGGAAAAAAATGTTAAACTTAAATTATAATTTTATTATTATTACAAAACTTAATAATTTAATTTTTTATCGTTTTGTTAGCTATGGCTTGTCAAACGACTTGACCGAATTGGCTGAATTTTTTGAGGGGGGTGAACATCGGGCTATGAAAAATAGATTCGAAATATATTTTTATTTCCAAGGACAACGCAGGGTGCTTCTGCTAGTATGTACAATTCTCATTTTCTGTTAAATGCAAACGCTCCCTTAACTCGATTAGAAAAATGTAATTATTTGTCTGGACGCTGGTGAATTTTTTTCTTTTTTTTCTATCATCGTAAAAGTGATTACTATTTTATAGATAAACCATAAAAAATCTTTACTTATTAAAGATCAAGAATTATAACAAATAAAAGTAAAAAGGTCTTTAAGTTCTTCAAAAGTATTGTTAAAAAAGATTTATAATTTGCAACAGTTAAATATAGCTGTATCTTTTGAAAATGTATTTCTACCAAACCTCCTCATTAGTATATTTCTTATTTAACAAGACAGTTTTTTTACTTAAAAGACTCAAAAAGGGTCAAAATTAATGACTAAAGACTAAAGAACTAGATTTTTACTTTTCACACTTTATTGTTTATTAAGACAGATATTTTTCCTGTTTTGCACTAGGGTTTTTTTCCCTTAAGCATGCTATTCCGGGGGGGGGGCGAATGTCCCCAGCCCCCCTGTATCCGCCCCTGGTTTTAGTGCAAGGAAAGTTATTTCAGAGGTGTGCGAATCTCTTGTACTGCAGTGTACGTCTCTGGGCAGTAATGTAAACACAAGACGGATGTCTAAGCCTGACATGGGATACATCTTTCACATAAAAAATGAATGAAGTATTTTGGCAAAGAGAATAGAATATATTTTAGAGTGGAATTTAAACAATCTCTCGGTATGAATTTTTTCAGTCCCTTTCAGCCTGAAAGGGAGTTCAAAGTGTACAAATCATGTAAATGTTCACAAATTATATGCAGTAGAGTACATTAATACAGTATGTTCCATAGACTATCAATTTCAATTTCGAATTTTTTAAAGCTGTTAAATAAACCTTATAATGAATTAGGTGAATAAAAACCATCATTTGATTTATAGTTATAACGGAAAATCATCGTTTGCAAAGTGAAAAGCATAGAGTCTATGTGAAATGATCATTGGTGAATTATGAAACGCCTATTTCATAATTTGGTTTTCTTATAACAATAATTTTAGATTTTCTATAAAGTGATATTCCAGGGCCCAACAGGTTATATAGCATAAATATGTGAAGTACACCTGCAGTTTTGAAACAGTACAACAAAATGGTCGTTTTACACTTTTTTCTAGTAAATTCCCCTCTAATATATATTCTATTCTCTATGTATTTTGGTCATAGGAAACTATTATGTGAATTATCAAAATTTAATGCCAAACGAACACTGATGCATCTATTCTTGTCTACCAAATTCCGCCCAGAGAGAACTGGTTTCAATATTTACGCAGAGTATACGCAACTGCAATTAACTTTTCTTTGTATCATAACCTTGGTTTTGCGTATATGTTTATATATGCAGTACACGATATATATACTACATAAGGGTTACAGTGGTCAACATTCTTATAAAGGGAGGAAAAATTCCGTTCTAAGGTAGCAGGGTCATTTGACGTTCATGAAACGCTGTCAAATGACACTATAACTACCTTAGAAGTTAACATTTCCTTCTTGTAAAGGAAAGTCAGGCCCAGAGCCTAAAACTTAAGAAACCCAGTATTGGACTCGGGTGTCACGAATGGGGTTAGCCAATTTTGTAGATATAAAAAAATGGAAAGAAATTATTGTCATGGTTGCTTTATATTCTCTTTAAATTTTTTATTTCTTTATGTAAATCTACACAAATGTATATACCCCAAAAAGTGCACTCGGGAGTTTCGTTCAACAATACTTAAATTTTGAGATCTGCACTTCATGCACTATATTGTATGTACTATGTAAACATGGGAGAAATAAATCATGAACCATGGAAGTTAAACTACCTTTTTAAATCGGAAATACTTACGAGGAGGTTTTATTTTGACGGGTGGAAATACAGTGTGCATGTTTATAAGTATTAGTTTCAAATTACGAAATCCTTTGCGCATTTTACGAATAAAAGAAAGAAAAAAAAAACAATAAACATTCCATTATTTTCTAGTTATCTCTGTACCTGTCAGGGGAATTGCCCATAAGTGGCAGGCAGTGATGCTTAAACCTGAAAATATATTTTATGAAACTATTGTGTACTTTATCATTCATACTCACTTCATAGTGAATTTTACTATTGACATAATTAGCTGTATAATCTTGCTATAAAGTTTCCGGATTTTCTTCAAAAAAATTAGAACATTTAAAAAAATTCAATTGAAATGAAAATATAATTTAAAACTAATCATTCATATGTTACAAGTTATAAAAGTCAAATTTATTTTATACCTTTATACATTTCATAATTATTTTTTTAAAAGGATTAAGAAGCCTTTATATCGAAGGAAATAAACCAATCTCTGTAGTTGACACTTCTACCAACTATTTGGAGTGCATGAAAGAGGTAAATAAACAGCGTAATAAATAAAATATTTATATAAGCGAAAGAAGCGGGCAGACGACGCAGGATTTAAGAAAGGGGAGGAAGAATAGTCCAGGGTGCCCTGCTATTTAGCTTGAGTGTAATGGTTGTAAGGAGATCATGGCCTAATCATACAGTACAAACATCAGATATCACTCTTTATATTATAACCTCGTTGGGACAGTCACATCATATTTGCATGGCAAGTCACATCATTCTCTCATACAAGCCATAACCGAAGAATCATCCAATTCCAATATTCTTCGACTAAAGTTCAACATTTTTCATATTTAAACTTTATTAAAAGATCTTTCCACATTCAGCATAAAATACGTTTGAAACTATAAATTGTAATATGAGTTGTTTTTATTTATGTTTTCATCTCAAAATATTAAACGAAACAAATATTTAAATCTTAACTTAAGATATGCAGCACGTCTATTTTTGTTAGGTTAAACCTTAATCTCTTCTTATATAGTGGTGAATAATGAACAAAAAGATTTTTCTTAAATAATGAAAGACAAGTTCATTCCATAATCTTTCTATGGAAAATTCGATGGTTTTAAATTCTAAGTACAAAAAAGATTATTCCTATTCTTTGATAATTCCGTACGATTATCTAAAATTTTTTAATCCCTATATCTTTGCAACCCGATGTGATTGACCTTTAAAATTTCAAACCATGAATTATGTTGGATTAAATAGCCAAACTTTAAAATATCAAAGATTTAAAGGGAGTGTTCGCGAAAAATGAAAGGGGGTATAGGCTTAATGCGATAAAAAAGCGCTTTTGATCGCTACTAATCTACTTCTATCTGTTGCGTCTATAAGGAGAAAATTGTTAAAAACAACTAATACCGAAGAACGTAGCGACCATACAAATTGAGAAAATTGCAACATACGACTTAGACCGTAAAAAAATCAATTTAATTTCAAACAAATCCTTCAGATATTACAACCTATAGTCATCGATTATCTTTCGCCACATTTATAAATAGTTGATTTTTCATAATATGTTTTAATTGTTATGATCTGAGAGTTACTTATAAAAACGTTTATTCCTGTTTCGAGGATTTTTGGTAATGAAGACGACATTTTCATATTTTCCAGGAATGTTCGAAAACAAGTTGTAAGCTAAATATTATTTTAAAAAACAAAATCAAAACTAGGATGAAATATCAAATATATACAAATGTGGCGAAAGATAATCGATGACTATAGGTTGTAATATCATGATTTGTTTGAAATTAAATTGATTTTTTTACGGTCTAAGTCGTATGTTGCAATTTTCTCAATTTTGTATGGACGCCATGTTATTCGGTATGAGACGTCTTTAACAATTTTCTCTTTATAGACGCAACAGATAGAAGTAAGATTTGTAGCGATCAAAAGCGCTTTTTTATCGCATTAAGCCTATACCCCCTTTCATTTTTGGCGAACACTCCCTTTAAACCATCAAGTTTCAAAGATGTTTCAAAGATATAGGAATAAGAAAAATTGAGTTAGTGGCAAAAGACAAGTTAATTTCATGAATATCTCACTTTTTAGATATTTAAGTACTTCACTATTTAAATAGTTTTACAATCCTTAAGATTTAAAAGTTTAAACCCCCCTTGATTACAAGGATTGAGAATTTAGAGATGGCTATAGGGAAAAAGTTTCAAAAAGCCCTTATACATATACATATAGGCGTAAGCAGAGATGTTTAGGTAAAGAAAAACTATGGATTTCCTTTTTTGGAGGGGGGGGGGGGGCAAATGAACTTTTGGTTTGATATTAACCTATAGCTAAAGGTGCAGATCCTTTTACTTGTATAGAGTTTACAGGGTCCGCTGCACTAGCAAACACAACGAGGACAAGAACCCCGGTAATCAACATTTCAACAGCCACGGCATTTCCTAAACAAGAAGATCTTTTACAAGGGATACCGGCATGGGTCATTAAAGGGCACGTCCCCAAAGTTAAAATTTTGGGTTTTTATCTTGTTTACGCCGCCCTTAGTTTTCGTAGAAAACAGTTTAAAATATGATTTCAAACATATAGCTTTGACACATAGTACATCTTGCTCTAGGTGCCTAAAAGATTTAAAATAAACGAAAGTTTGAATTCTTGTGCGTATGCTCAATATATAAAGAAGATATGCATTCTTGCCTTATATGTGAGTAAATCAAGAAAATGATCAACTCTTTATGGTAAAAATAATAACCAATACGTCTTGCAAGATATATACAGGGATATCCACAAAGGATGAGATTGTAAAGACGACCCGAAACTCTAAAATATGACGATTTAAAGCTTGATTTTTGGTTTCTGCATTCAATTCAGTATTTTTATGGTTTACTAAATAATTAATTACATAATTAATCCAGTTTTGGCCTACAATGAACCCAGAATGTAAGAAAACGGACTAAACAAATTCCGTAGAATCGTCTCTAAAGGATGAGACCATCTTTTGTGGGAAATCCTGTATTTCACAATGCTATGTATTTCCGGTATCATGCAAGTAGCTTCGAAATTCTAACAGTGCATAAATTACCTTTAGTAAGAAGCGCATTGACTCCAGTTTGTCCTAAACCAGCAGCACCCCGTAGGCCTTCAGGAGCTACACTGTAAAGAATTGCTGCGCCGGTAATACCACCAACACTCTAGACACTTTATACAGTTAGATTTTAAACCATAATTGGACTTCTTTATAGTTTTTATTCGTGTATCATCATTTTTAGAAACTCTTGAACATGTGATCATAAAGTATTTCGTTGTTTCCAAAATGTAGTCTGCCTTTTTGTTCTTTCAAATTCTTTACAGATTTCTATTTATTTGTAAAACTTCTTATCGCATAACTTTGTTCTTTTTCTAAGATACAATTTCGACCATATTTTAGAAGACATTTTCTCATGAATAAATAGCTGCCAAAGATCAAAGATGACTTCTAAATTATCTTTCATTTATTATGTACAGGGTTACCCAGAAAGAATGAGACTTTAGTGATGACTTTATGAAATTTAATTCGTATTTTATTTTTACATTAATTTCCTGTAACAGTCAACAAGCTTCTTTCTTTGCCAAATAATTAAATATGGCCATAGTTAGAGAAAAAAAACTAATTTCATCCAGCCCCAGGTCGTCTTCAAAGTTTCACCCAAAGATTGGGGTATCCCTGTATATTAGCGTGTCTAAATTGAGAACATTTAATCACAATGTTTTGGGACAAAATTTAAAACTGATACTCCACAATTCTAAACATGAAGGGGAATAAAGATGTTTTTATGTTTTTCATTTCCGAATTGACATGCATATTGCAAACCTAATGGCCGTAACAAACAAGAGTTTTAAGAAAAATCAAGAGGGCGCAAATTCTGTTTTGCCACGAAAGAAAAAAGAAATCTGCTAAGGAAAAATAATACCATCGCATGAGTTGAAATATTTCGAATATTTTTCAATTTTCTTATTGTTGAGTGTTCCTGGAAGAGAATGTATAGAATACCCTGGATTTCAGAACAAATTAGAAATGTAGAGAAATGTAAAATAAAAAAAATATTTATTATGAAAACATTTCTTTAAACTTAAAGGGACTGTTGTGGTAATTTTAATTGAATCTCCATTTATAAAGAGGGGCATGCATGCCGAGTCCATCAGTGCCTGATCCAATCAGGGTTCAGTCATGTGTTTGTTGTCTATTTGAACCAATAGAAATAGTATGGCGGTAACGAGGTTGTAATGCAAGGTAAGTTTTGTGCAACTCATGGGGTCGCTTGAACTTAAAGTCGATCTGATGCTAATATGCATTTTCTTAAATTCAGGTATTTAAAAAAAAAACTACAGTCGCCACTAGCTCATTATACGACACGGATTTGTACAGTTAATTAAAAGATATATTATTTTTTTAAATGAATATCTTCTTTCCGGTTAGTGTTAAGAATAGAATTCAGACATGGATTTATATGTATTTTTTTGAATTTTCAGTCGGAAATTGTCTTTTAACCTTTTAAATACATATAGCTTACCTTAAAATTTAGACAAAGTGCAACTTAACTAATTGCTTTCAGTTAAAAGGTTAAACTTGTAAAGTTTTTGACATTTAAATAAGTTTTCTAGCAGAGAAAACATAAACTGTCGTTTTTCTAGTTTTCAGAACAGCGTTAAAAGAAATAAAGCAAACTTTTAAAAATGTTAAATTTTCAATTTGCTCTTTTTCCTTTAATATCCCAATCTTTCTGCCAGTAATCAGCCCTAGTGTGACCGCAGGATTTATGTGACAGCCTGAACAGTCAAACTGTTTATTTTTAGTTATATTAGAATCTTCTAAATTATTTTAAACATACTTTAAAAACGATTTTATTTTTGTATTAAATTCTTATCAATCCTATTTAAAGGGACTGTAAAGGAAAAATGAAAGAGGGTATAGGATGAAACCTGAGAATCTCAGGTGTTGAACGGTACATATAAGACATCTATCTGTTGTTCAGCTGTCTCGAGAAATTGATATAAAACTATGTCAAAGTTATACCAAAACGTATATATCAGATTTTGTATAAGATTCGTAGTATTTAACAGAACATATTCAACAAATACGCAACCAATCTGAAAACTTAATATCCAACAGGAGCATGAGAATCTCAGATTTGCTCATGCTATAATTTTTTAATTGTTATTTTGTATTTTTCACAGATATAATTGATATTATTATTATGTTAGGTCCGTAAAGTCCGTATTATGTCACAAGAGCTCCCAACCAATAAGAGTGCAGTATCGTTGTCACGTGTCTACGTCTGTATCACGTGACCAATGTAACTACAAACGGTGAGAACCAAAAACACTGAAATTCTTGTCGTCTTAACTTTTTCTTTTAATTCTGGAATGTTGCTAGAAATTTGCAATTTGAGCCACTGAACTTTTTCTTCTTGTTTGCATCCAAAAAACGTAAAATCGGATTGAGTCCAAATTTTTTGTGAAAACTCATTCGGTTTATGGTTCATGGTTGGTTAAAGCACAAAAAGTCGGGTTTTAATTTTTTTAAACTATACTTTACCATAAACTTTATTATACTATAAAATATTTACTATAAACGGAAAATCTGCGAAATACGATTTATTAAGAAAAATGGTAGCTTGAAGACCACGTTGAATGAAACTAGAATTATTATGAATTAACGAAGCTAAAAGCCCAGATAATAAAAAAAGAAGACAAAAAATATAAAACATTGAATCCACAGTGTGTTAGTTCTCAGTGTACAATATTTGTAGACCTGAAACATGTCCGAAAATTTGTAGACCTGAAACATGTCCGAATATTTGTAGACCTGAAACATGTCCGAATATTTGTAGACCTGAAACATGTCCGAATATTTGTAGACCTGAAACATGTCCGAATATTTGTAGACCTGAAACATGTCCGAATATTTGTAGACCTGAAACATNAAATACAAACATATAAATACATTTTAACTATTCATAAAAGCACAAATATCAATTCTTAAAGAATCTGTTACATTCGTTTGTGAATTTTACAAAAAAGGAGTTTTAGTTTATGTAAACACCCAGCAGAGTTCCCATATACAGAAATAATTGATTCCAACCATGATCTGACATTCTTTGTTAAAAATATGCACTTTGAGGGATTCTATATCTACCCTGGGGTAACTAGGCAAAAAAGTGTTTCTAAATTTCCACGGGCAACGTCGGACAGTTCAGCTAGTATTTAATATTTTTAAACTTTCCAGGGGGGTGGCTGAAAGCCATAAAATATCAGAGTTAAATAAACACAAAACTTATCTCTTACACCTTATATGTACATCTAAATACTTTGAAAATTATAAACTAACTAGTTGAAGTGCCTGGCGTTGCCCTTGATTATATTTATAATCATAGGCATAGTTACTTTCGCCGTTTACCCGCGCTTGGTATTAAATCATGATTTTAGATGAAGTGCTCGGCCTTGATCTTGGAATGTTATAAATTTCAAAAATTTCAGCCAATTTGGTCTAGCCGTTTGGCAATAGCTATTGCTAACAAATACAGCTGTCGCCGTATATATCAATAAAATGTAGATTGATTTTTTATTTGATTGCTACCAAGCTTTAAAACAGCAGTTAAACACAAAGCAAAGAGAATCTCAGAATTCTCAATTAACAGATTCTCTTTGTTTACTTGTAAACTTGTAATTTGAAATATTCTGAGTTGAACATCAGCATCAAACCTATCTCCTCCCATACAGCTAGATTCCCATATATAAACCTGATCACTGAGTTGAACATCAGCATCAAACCTATCTCCTCCCATACAGCTACCACAACCAATCAGAACAAGAAGCAAAGTTCCGAAAAACTCCGCTAGGAGGCAGCGTATTACTTGAGTTGTGTGAACCTGAACAAGAAAATAACAAAATAAATGCAAAAAAGGTGAATGCAAACTTTAATGGTAATTGATAATGTTTCGCATTTCGTTCACTCGCGAAAAATGCGAAAATTTTTGCTTTTTCTGCATTAATTTGTTTCGCGAAATTTTCGCAAAATAAGGAACGCGAAAAAAATGCGGAAAGTTTGCGAAAAAAAACAAATGCGAAATTATTAATTGTAATATAATAAAACTTCTAACACTAGAAAGTTTTCGTTCGCTGGAATCCTTAGATGATGGACATGTTCAGTCTAAAGGGACACATGGCCAAATAATTGTAAAACCTTCAATATCAAAATTTAAAAATTTTAACAATTAAATGCTTTTTAAAATTTGCAAAATTATTTTTTATAAAGTGTGTGTAGATTTAATTTTATTATGTCCATCAAAGCATGATTCGATATTCTTCGATCTATATACTCAATTTTTAATTAAATTGTTAATTGCTCTCAATGTCACATTTGAGCTGAGCTAATTTATCTCTCTTATCCGTAGGTATGGAATAAACCCCCTGATTACCTCTCCCATCCCTAGATATGGAATAAACCCACTGATTCACCTCTCCTATTCCTATAGATATATGGAATAAACCCCCTGATTTTCCTCTCCTATTCCTATAGATATATGGAATAAACCCACTGATTCACCTCTCCTATTCCTATAGATATATGGAATAAACCCCCTGATTTACCTCTCCTATCCCTAGATATGGAATAAACCCCCTGATTTACCTCTCCTATCCCTATATATGTATGGAATAAACCCCCTGATTTACCTCTCCTATCCCTAGATATGGAATAAACCCCCTGATTTACCTCTCCTATCCCTATAGATATATGGAATAAACCCCCTGATTTACCTCTCCTATCCCTAGATATGGTATAAACCCCCTGATTTACCTCTCCTATCCCTAGATATGGAATAAACCCACTGATTTACCTCTCCTATCCCTATATATATATGGAATAAACCCCCTGATTTACCTCTCCTATTCCCATAGATATATGGAATAAACCCCCTGATTTACCTCTCCTATTCCTATAGATATATGGAATGATCCCCCTGATTTAACTCTCCTATCCCTAGATATGGAATAAACTCCCTGATTTACCTCTCCTATCCCTAGGTATGGAATAAACCCCCTGATTTACCTCTCTTATCCTTAGATATGTAAGAAACCCCCTGATTTACCTCTCCTATTCCTATAGATATATAGAATAGTCCCCCTGATTTACCTCTCCTATCCCTAGATATGGAAGAAACCCCCTGATTTACCTCTCCTATCCCAAGATATGGAAGAAACCCTCTATTCTCCTTCTCCTTCTCGTCAGGGTCTCTAGGAAAATATTAATATTTTTATTTATCTGTTTAAAGGGACTGTCGATGCATTTTTAAGTAAACCTATAGTCTAAGTTACAGGAGTTACAGACCCAATTCTCTCTGAACCTTTCTCTGAGTTATATTAAGGAAGATTTTGTCTTAATTTTAACATGAAGAGAGATACATTCTGCAAATTATCTTTCTTTTCTCACTTTGGAACATCCCAAAAAGAAATGTGTTCTCCATCAATACAAAAAAGTTATATTTTCATAAGTTTTCTGAAGAAAAAGGTTTAAAGGTTACCGTTATGAATAGAGCATCATTGTTTTGACGTTACGTTGACATTTATGGTGAAGAATAGTAGAATTACTAATATGAAGATTTTCGATCCCCCGCATCCAATCCTTTTCTTACTTTCGTAATAAAAAAGAACATTTCAGTTTTCAAATTTAAATATAAATTTTGAGTCTCATCTAAACTAAGGTTTCCATTTTTCCAGGATCAATTCCTAAAGCTGTTTTTCATAAGGAATTAATCCGAAAATTAAACTTTATTCAGCATGTTTCTTCTAGCTCTGTGTAGTATCTGGGAGATTTATGCTTAAAGGGATTGTAAACGTAATTTTAAGTGACCCTCCATACAAATTTTAGCCATGTCCGATTTACAACGGCACCCTTGATACTTTAATCTGATAAACGGTGTTAAATATAACGTCGCTTTTCATTAAAAAGTGTTTATTTCTTTGAATTTCTCCATTGTTTCTTGCAAGATAGAAACGTGCAAGTCACTTTTGCAGAGAAACCATAAAGCGAAATAAACAATTTAAATAAAGAAAAACATGGATATCTAATTCTTGCTTGATCAGACAAAGCTTTTAAAGGAACCGTGTTAATTCGGACAATGCTATCACTTCAAATTACGCTTACAGTCCCTTTAGTTCGGTAAAAATAGGTTCTGCTTTAATTTCCGAAAACTTTTAAGGGTTTATTATTTTTAACATCTTCAGGAAAAGTTCCGTATGAGGCCTTTACGGAACCAAATTGATAGGAAAAATTGAAAAGCCTAATTTAAACTGATGAAAAGCTAAAAAAAAGTTTCAATTCAAAAACAACTTTTTCAGCTATTTTTCTTTAAAACTATTTATAATGCAAGTCTATACATTTCCTTTATCAAGCTTTATTTTCTACAAAAGTAATACAGTTCAAATGTAATATTGTACGATAAATCTTGGTTAACACAAATTTGGAACAAAAACGGGGTAATCAAAAAAAAACAATAATATTTAGATTAATTTTTTCAAACTTAAAATAAGTTTTTAAAAGATCAAATTAATCAATTTGCTGCATTGCACATTGTCTCATGCATGCAGGTCTTACATTTCAGAAATAATCTATGAGAGGGTATTTAATTGGTATTTAAGTTTGCAAGTTTACTGAAAACTCCTGTTTGGTTGATTTAGGGGGCATGACAAATCCACTTTAAGGTTTTAGAATTCTAAAAGGGGAAATGTAAATTCTTGGAAAGACGTTACCCCTTAGCCCCCCCCCCTTTGTATATGTTGATAAATCCTGGTTTTACCTCAAATGGACCCGGACAGAGAGGCAGCCACTATCCGTCTCATATTCATAATCTCCCATATTTTATATTTTCAAATCTTAAGAAACAAAGATTAAAAGTTGAAAGGGACTTTAGACTAATTTTCAAGTGACCCTCCATGTGAAGATGCCCAAGTCACAACGGTACCTCAATCTGATTAATAATGTGGAGGATATTTTCGTTTTTCTAGGTTTTAAAAGTGCTAAGTTCTTATACTTTTTATATGTTTCACTGTAACAGTAAAAATGCGCAAATCACTTTAAAGATAAAAAAAATTTCAACATTATAAACATTGATATCTAAATACAAAGATTTTATGAATCGGGTATTATCATCTTTGCATCGAAATTACGCTTACAGTCCCTTTAATTCATAATTCGCTATATTGTAAACAATGAAACATACACATGAATTGAACTGGCAGATGCTTTATTTCTTCGTTTTTCATTCTTCTATGGTTCGGGTTTTTTGGACGAGTCAAGTTCGGGAGTCAGGATTGGTAAAAGGAACTGTCAACTGAATTTAGAGCAACCCTTTTATAAATAAAAATGACAACATGACATGCCAGTTTTAAAATCTTTTGTCTGCATGTAGTTATGAAAAAGATGTTTTTCTAATTTAAAAAGAAAAATTTGTTAATTTCTTCTTTACTGCTGCACTTTCATACATAATTGATAAAATTGAAAAAGCACAATTAAAAATGAAGAATATTGAAAAAAGCACAATTAAAAATGACGAATATTCAAAAAACCACAATTAAAAATGACGATTATTGAAAAAAAAACACAATTATACTATAAATACTTTCTCAACCGTTAGAATAAAATCTACTATGAGATCAGACTCCAGGTAGAGAAATCGAATTCTCTTCATTAAACATTTATTAAGGCAAAGGAAGAGAAATTATTAATGTTAACTAAAATTAACTTCTAATTTTGAGCTCTCAGAGCAGAGAATTCCACACGTTTTTTTTTTGCTTAATGAACTGCTACAGCTACAACACCCATGTTTTTTTTTGCGAAATTTCGCTTAGATTTCTCATTTTACGCTTCATTCATTTTCACGAAAAAATGCGAAATTTGGCTGGAAACTGTAGATTAGTTAAAAGATTTTTAAATATTGCAATTTGTTGCGTATCTCCATTTTGACCTTTCTACGGTAACCTCATGGCCTCGAGAATACAAATCTCAATTATGTTTGACATTTTTAATTTTACTTTTGAGGGAAGACAATTTTTGGAGGAAAGCCAAGACAAATAATTTTAAACGATGTTTTTAAAAAAGTTTTAACAAAATAAAGCCCGGCGTTGCCCGAAGTATTTTAAAAACACATTGAAAAAAATCAATTTTTTAGCCTATGTCACCCCTGGGGTAAGTTTTTTGGTTCAACCGTTTGGCCAGCTATACATATACATACAGTGGTAGGCGATTATATTAATACAATAAAGACGACTTTTTTACTAAAGTTTTGATTAATAACAAGTTTGAGTTACAAGTTTAAAAGTAATCAAAGAGATGCTTTTTTAATTGATAGCTTCTCTTGACATTTAGGGTAATGTGTCTCCATACTATTTAACAGCTTGATATAAATCAAAATTAAAACCGAAAGTCGTCTTCGTTATATTGATATAAACGCTTAAGTAGCTGAAGCGCCCGCCGTTGCTCGTAAAATTTTAGAAAAACTTGTAAATAAAATTCGAATTTCGAAAAAAAAAATTTGAATTTTGAAAAAAAAACCAGCTTCAACGATATTGTGTATAACGACTTAGAGTCAAGTGGTATAGGGTAAAACGACCTAGGTTCAACGACAAACGGTCAAAAACGCAACAAAGGGTAAAACAACAAAGGGTCAAAATGGAAAAGAATATGGTATGCATTATTTCAGGGTTAGATTAGGTAAAGACAATTTTTGGGCCCAGCGCAGGTCTTGTAGGTCGAATGAACATAAAACATAACATACTAATATTTATTATATTAGGGTTCAGGTTGGTTAAGACAATTGCTAGGGGACCGAGCGCTGCGGCTAATAGTTCTAATGAACATAAATTAGTTCAAATTAATCAAAAATTTCTAAATGGAATTTTGTCGCAGTTTTTGACCCTTAATCGTTTTACTCTTTGTCGCGTTTCTGACAGTTTGTCGTTGGAACCAATGTCGTTGAATCAAAAATTTGTAATTTAAAATTTTAAAGTTCCCGGTGTTGCGTTGTCCGTGAAATTTGTTTAGTCTATGTTACCTCAAGGCTATCCATGGGCTTCCTCAAAAAATTTCAGCCCATTTGGTCCAGCTGTTTGACCAGCTATAGCTTACATATAAACATATAAATATATCAATATGAGGGTAGAGCTTTTTTTATTTAGATAACTCACGTATTCTACTTTTAGCCGTAGACATGGAAATTTTAACTTAATAATAATTATATTTAGAAAAATAATGAATTAGGGTTTCGTAAATAAAAACATTTTGATTCTTGCTTTTAAAAAAGCTTAAATATACAGGGAAATTAGAAAATCTTGAGTATTTCAAAAATATTGGTTTTACTGTTTATTTACCTCAAAGAAACAAATATATTTTACTAAATAAAAAATATCAAATTGATTTTTATCGAAGCTAAATGAAATTAAATGAATTCGGGAATGCATGACATGTTGTCAGAGAATTGATTTAGAGGAAATAAAATTATTTTCAAGAAATTTTTTTTCTATAAAAAATGTTCCAGGGCCCAAAAGGTTCTAATTAGGACACATGTGTTAACTGTGAAGTCCACCTGATATGGAAGTATTACAACAAAATGTTGGTTTAACACTTTTTTCAAGTTAATTCCACTCTATATTAATTTATTCTCTTTGGCTGCAATAAACATGAGAATTAAGTGACGATTTAAAGGTCGTCTTTAATTTAATGATATCTATTTTGCTATAGCGATGCTACTAGGAAAGCTATAATCCAAATCATAGAGGAGAAAAAAATAGTATTAAGTTAAAAAAAAAAGTTTTATAGAGTGTATATTCTGTTGGGTGACAAGGATTGCAATGAACTGCCGGAGAATACACTTTAAAATTCCTTTCGGGGTGGAAAGCAGTAAAATAATAGGGACGGACTAGGATATTATTTTAACAAACAAGACAAATGTAGGATTAAAAATTCCGCTCCTGGGATTTAAAATGTACTTTTTAGTTATAAAATATGTAGATTTAGTTCAAACTACAGATTTAAGAAATTAACTAAAGATTGTAGAACTTGCAGTTGTTTTTAAATGGAATATTTTCAAGCGTTGAATTCACAAATTTCAACGGTATTAAAACAATGCTAAGCTCCCCCCCCCTTCTAAAAAAAAGAAACATAAACACGAGAAAAAAATGTCTTAAATTTTCNCCCCCCCCTACAATCATTTCACCATTTTTTAATGTAATAATTACAAAGAAATGGAAAATTTACAACTTCGTTTTTTGAATAAATTAGAAATAACTCCAAAAAAAGTGAATATTATTTCTATGAAAGTCGATGAAACCATTTGATTTACATTATATTAGAAAAAAAGCCTTTCAACTTAGAATATGTTATTGTAACGGATTGCAATATTTAAAGACTTTTATGAGAATGTATTTAAAATTCTTTCTAAAAAGTTTAACTCAGACTTTTCGCTTGAATTTTTTTTATGGGCTTGGAAACTCATTTTTGGGACAGATACGTTAAGCAGGTATAAAAGAAATAAAAAACTGACTAAGACAAAAATTATGCTGACAGACAGGTCTGAATAGATTAATATAATATATAAATAAATTAATATTATATACATGTAAATAGATTAATATAATATGTATTTTTCATTGATGGAAGGGCAGAAATACGATTTTTTTAGGGGGTAACCTCGCGAAATTTCTGTTTTCCTTCTTATTTCCTAGCTTTTTTCTCTCTCTCTCTGTCCATGCTCAGACAAGATGAATCTAGAATACCTACTAAAAATGAAGGTAACATTAGCAGCAGGTCTAGAGGGGGATCCAACAAAAAGGAAAGGCGGAAGTTGGTCAGATATCCGTCTGCTATACACAACGGGAATCAAGAGAAACATCAAGATCAAAATACTATAAAATAGTTGAGGCATTGAAAGCTCAAGATCGTGTCCCAGAAGAGGCATTGATCGTTCACGAGATTGTATCCTAATTGATCCATTGTTAGTTTACGAGATTGTGTCCTAGGTGAGGCATTGATAGCTCAAGATTGTGTCCCAGAAGATGCATTGATAGTTTACAAGATCGTGTCCCAGAAGAGGCATTGATAGTTTAGAAGATCGGGTCCTAGNGTTACTGATCATTTGATGGTTTCAAGGGTACCTTTGTAAATCAGGCATTGTCATTAATGCATGGAGGGTCACTTGACAATACGCTTACAGTCACTTTAACCAATCTACATTGGAGACTGGAGAGACCCTATCTTGTTTTCTATTAAGCTAAACTGAAATGCAATAAGCAGCAGCACTAACCACACACTTAAAATTGTTAGAACTGTTATTTCCAGATTTAAAAATATTGAAATATTTTCATATTTAAAAATATTCAAATATTTTTATATTTAAAAATATTTAAATATTTTCAGATTTTAAAATATTTAAATATCTTCATATTTGAAAATGATTTTTACCGGATTTTGAAAATTAAAATTTGAAAATAGCACAAATCAGAAATTTATCTGAAATATTTCTGAATTATTTCTATAACATCTTTGAAATATTGCTGAAATATCCCTGAAATATCTCTGAACTATCGCTAAAATATCTTATAAATATTTCAATAATATCTCTGAAATATCGCTGAAATATCGCTGAAATATTTCTATAATATCTCTGAAATTTGTTTTTTAACTGCAAAGATCAATATAATCACAATGACAAATGTTTCCAATTTTTCTTTCCTTTGTCGGTATTTTTTCAAATTTTTTTAGGGGGGGTAACATGTTTTACATTTAATCAGTAAAAAAGCCTTCCTATGGTCATGAAAAACAAAGAACTGGAATCCTATCTATTCAACCGTTTATTGGATACAACTACTATAGAATTTAAGTTTTATTCTTGTTATAGATAATTGTAAGATGAAACCTTTTCCCGTTTCTGACATCTATTCGTATCAAGCTTCTGTATGAAGCAAAAAAACCCTATTCAACCCAATTTCTGATGGGATACTCTGAACCCGGCATGTACCGGGAGGGGGTGGGGGCAACGTAACCCGCCCCCCTCTCTTAATCCCTTCTTTGAAAAGTGATAATTTTAAAAGATCTTTGTTATATTTTTAGAATCTGCAAAAATAAATTCAATTTTCTGAAATTCGTTATGTTTTTATTAAGTACAGAGTTAGGGTTTCCAAATGTTCGTTCAATCTCTTTCGCGAGAACGAAAACTTCGTTCAGCGAAATTCGTTCGAAATTTTCGCGAAATTCGTCAAAATTTTCGATTACGGTACGATGCGGTAAATTCTTTTTCTGGTTTGGATCATGCAACAATTGGACTAATTACAGTATATGTACAATTGGACTAATTACAGTATATGTATGAAAAATATTTGCAATATATGGTGCACAAAAGTAAAGTACTCATTTTTTTTTTAAACTTTGACCATTTTGCTAATTGATTCTTATTAAACCAAAGCTTACATCATCTGCTTTATAAAATGTACATGCTACATAAAAGCATAACTTAGTTAGAGCGGTAAAATCTACGTCAAGGCGTTGCGACACTTCAAAGTCGACCCTGTCTAAAATTTATGACTGTTTATAAGCAGGCTGTCGATGTGCAAAGTCTCACCCATTCATTTAATGAACTCTTTTGTTTTTCATGAAAGGTCATTCCTTTATGAACTGATATGATATTTCTTTATGAACTGACATGATATTCCTTTATGATATATATATATGTTCTTTTACAATTAATAACATATTTCTTTATGAACTAATAATATAGTTCTTTATAAACAGATATCATATTTCTTTATGAACAGATATCATAGTTCTTTATGAACAGATATTATATTTCTTTATGAACAGATATCATAGTTCTTTATAAACAGATATTATATTTCTTTATGAATTGATATTATATTATAAGAAATTCTAGTGAGATGGTTTTGTTTGTTTTCTGTATAATTCCAGACAAACAGTTAGATTTGTTTTGCAAAAAAGTTCTCTCCCCCGATATATATTCTCTGTATAGTTTAAAACTTTTATCAGAGTAAACTTTCTTCTGTAACAACTCATGCTTTTTTCCCCTAAAAGAGGACTTTATAAGAACGCTGAACAAGCAGTATTTGGATATTTTTAAAGTTTTAATATGGATTAGAGTTTCCAAATTGTTCCCGATGAATTACAGAACCTTTTCTGAAACTGTTTAAATGATGAATCATTAAAGCTTTTGGAAATTAATGGCTTATTTTTAAACTAAATTACCCCTTGGATAATACACAGAACTTGGAGTCATGTTTTGAAAAAAGGTTACGGGACGATTAAATATAAACAAAAGTTACCTTTGTTATCAATCTTTCTTTTTGTTTTGAAAAAGCAAGTTCCCAGAACCCGAAATTTAAAAGAGTATCGTTGAACGAAACTCTTGAGTTCCCTTTTTGGGGTCTTAACATTTTGTAGATTTTGATTTAAGAGATTCTAAAGAAATGGAGAATATAAAGAAACTAATTAAAAAAATATTTCATAACAAAAATATTGATATACACAAAACTGCCTAATTCCATTCGTAAAACCCAGGTTTTAAAATTGGTTTTAATAACAATACATTGTCTTAAGTTTTGGGCTTAGCATTCTTAATACGGAACAGAAAACTGTGTACACAAACCCTATCCCCCATTCAGTAAAGATACCTGGAGATTTTGTAACTTTTCTTTCAGTCTTTGTATTTATAAAATGAGAAAAATAATATTTTCAAAGGAAAATCAGCTCTCTTGTTCATGCACTTTATTATTAGATTCAATTTATTTTCAAAGAAGTCCAGCGTTTCAAGTATTGTATATTTCAATTTCAAAAGTCTATATTAAAATATTAAGATGGACTGGAAAACTAAAAATTGCACTTTATTTTTTTTTGTAACTTTTCTTTCAGTCTTTGTATTTATAAAATGAGAAAAATAATATTTTCAAAGGAAAATCAGCTCTCTTGTTCATGCACTTTATTATTAGATTCAATTTATTTTCAAAGAAGTCCAGCATTTCAAGTATTGTATATTTCAATTTCAAAGGTTTATATTAAAATATTAAGATGGACTGGAAAACTAAAAATTGCACTTTATTTTTTGTCTATTGAATGGATACTAGCATGTGGATACTTTTAACATATGGATACTGCTAATATATTGATACTCTTAACATATGGATACTGCTAATATATGGATACTTTTAAAATGTGCATACTGCTAATATATGAATACTGATAATATGCAGATACTTCTAATATATGGATACTGCTATAATTTATGGATACTGCTAATATATGGATACTTCTAGTTAATGGATACTTCTAATATATGTATACTTCTAATATATGGATACTGCTAATATGTGGATACTGCTAATATGTGAATACTTCTAACATATGGATACTTATAATATATGGATACTGCTAATATTGGATACTGCTAATATTTGGATACTTCTAATATATGGAAACTTCTATTATATGGATACTTCTAATATATGGAAACTGCTAATATTGGATACTTCTAATATATGTATACTTAGCTGAAAACTTTAGAATGTGATATCCTTAATCCCGATCTGTTGACTTTTCTGGAGTTTAAATTCACGTGGAGAACAAGCAATATTTAAACTGGATATTAAGAAAAGGAACGGATTAAGCATTAATCCTGATATCCACCATTCTAAAGTTTTCAGCTCTTCCAATATATGGATACTGCTAATATATGAATACTGCTAATATGTGAATACCTCTAATAAATAGACACTGCTAATATATGGATATTGGATACTGCAAATATGTGGATAATTCTAATATACTAGCCTTAGAGGGCGCTTCGCGCCCATCTTCTAAATTAATTGTGAACATGTTCTCTTTGTGTACATCGTAAAACAAAACAAAAATAATTCGCGGATTTTCACAAAAAATTTCGTGGATTTTCAAAATTTTCAAAAATTTTGTGAAGATCGAATTTTTATGGAGACAAATATTTGAAATTTTGATCATTCATAAACCTTCCGGGGTCCCTATATGTCCCACAAAAAATTTGGGCCCGAACGGTTCAGCCGTTTTGAAGTTTATTGGATACAAACAAACAAACAAACAGACAGACAAGCCAAATTTATATATAGATGAAAACTTCTAATATATGGATACTGATAATATGTGGATACATCTAATATATGGATAATGCTAATAAGTGGATATCATGCCAATATATGGAAACTACTAATGTGTGAATGCTTCAAATATATGGATACTGCTAATATATGGATACTTCTAATCATTGGATACTTCTAATATATTGATACTTCTAATATATTGATACTGCTAATTTGTGGATACTTTTTATATTTGGCTACTGCCAATATATGGATACGTCTTATATATGGATAGTTCTAATATATGGATACTGCTAATTTGTGGATACTTCTAATATATGAATACTTCTAATATATTAATACTTCTAATATATGAATACTTCTAATATAGGGATACTGCAAATATATGGATACTACCAATATGTGAATACTTATAACATGTGGATACTGCTAGCATGTGGATACTGCTAATATATGGATACTACTAAGATGTGAATACTTCTAATATATGAATACTGCTAATATATGGATACATCTAGTATGTGAATACTTATAATATATGAATACTACTAACATGTGAATACTTCTAATATGTGAATACTGCTAATATATGGATACTACTAATATGTGAATACTTATAATATATGGATACTGCTAATATGTGAATAGTTCTAATATATGGATACTGCTAATATATGGATACTGCTAATATGTGAATACTTCTAATATATGGATACTGCTAATATATGGATACTGCTAATATGTGAATACTTATAATATATGAATACTGCTAATATATGGATACTTCTAATATGTGAATACTTATAATATATGAATATTGCTAATATATGGATACTTCTAATATATGGATACTGCTAATATTTGAATACTTCTAACATGTGAATAGTGCTAATATATGGATACTGTTAATATGTGGATACTGCTAATATATGAAAACTTCTAATATATGGATACTACTAATATATAAATACTGATAGTATGTGGATACTTCTAATATATGGATACTGCTAATTTATGCATACTTCTAATATGTGGATACTAATTACATGTCGATAATATTAAAATTTGGATACTTTTAACTACTTCTTACCCGTTTTGGAAACTTTTGACATATGGATACTTTTTAACATCTTGATACTTCTTAACATCTGGATACTTCTAACTTGTGGATAATTTTTAACATTTGGATACTTTTAACTTGTGAATACTTTTCTAAAAAGTGGATTCTTTTCTAAAAGTGGATACTTTTCTAAAAATGGACACTTTTTTAAAAGTGAATACTTTTCTAAAAGATGGATACTTTTCTAAAAGTGAATACTTTTCTAAAAGTGGATACTTTTCTAAAAGTGGATACTTTTCTAAAAGTGGATTCTTTTTTAAAAAAGGATTCTATTCTAAAAGAGGATACTTTTCTGAAAGTGGATACTTTTCTAAAAGTGGATACTTTTCTAAAAGTGGATGCTTTTCTGAAAGGTGGATACTTTTCTAAAAAGTGGATACTTTTCTAAAAGAATACAACCTGACTGAAAGCATCACTGATGAAAAATGTCCTGAATGTGAAAACTGTGCATCACTCGCTAAATTCACCCTGAATGAGAAAATCACTCACTTAAACATCCTGAATTAGAGTATCACTCACTAAAAATATCCTGATTGAGAGCATCAATCACTAAAAACATCCTGAATAACATCAATTACTCAATAAAAATATCCGAATATGGGCAACACTCACTAAAATATCCTTTATATGAGCATAACTCACTGAAAACATCCTAAATGATAGCAATACATGTTAAAAACATCCTGAATGACATCAATTACTCACTAAAAGCATGTGCGTTATATATCGAGTGCAGAGGGCCGGGGTTATGAGGATTATCTCATACAAAATTTCCGACCTCTCTCTGGGTTTTTGGTAATAAATCAATTATATCAATGCTTCAAGTTCTGTTTGTTTTTACTTTGAGACAGAAAGTATTTAAGAAAATAATGTTTCTAAATAGTAAACTCAATGATACGATTTACGAGACTTCATCAGTGACGACTGTATAGAATTCAAACAGTCTCTAAATTTTCTAGTTTATATCAGTTATAGTATAAACTACCAAGGGCAAGAGGGTGTTATACAAAAAAGAGGAGTTAGATCTGCCAAACTATCCGTGCATTTGGTTTGGCTATGTGATGATAATTAAATGACATGTTACACTATTGAACATTTATTTTAGCACAGTTTATATAACAAGATAATATTACTTGCTGTTGTTTATCTCGATGTTGCTGGTGATAGATGAGATTAGCATGTACAAGTAGAGGACATGTGTGAGTCCTCTATTGTTCAGAGGCTTTTGCACAGAACCCGAGAACTTCCCAAAGCTGTGCAACAGTCTCACCCAATTTACCAATTCTATAAAGAATATATTAGATGAATAATTTACATCTATAATAAGAAAATATAATACCTAATCCCTCTGATCTGAACAATTCATTTGTAACAATACATACAGCATAACAATTCTCTGGACACTAGAATATGATTTATACCTGATAATTGTTTGGAACAGATCTTAACTGAGTGCGTGGAGCTGGGTTAATCAGATTGTAAACAGTGCAGTACACTGATAAACAACATAGTAAAAAGGGGCAACCAGTACCCACGGATTAATGTTTACTGATTTTGTATAATGTATAATACATTGTACAACATCAGTTGTAAAGTAAACTAGCTTTTTTTTCTTACCAATTCGGTAAATATACCACCAAAAGCACCCAGCACCCATCTTCATTTTCAACTTTTAACTGTGGCTCTATCTGTGTATATTTTCTCTTTGTACAATATAAAACAATAATAAACGAAAGTTCGCAGATTTATTAATATTTGTTGCGCATTTTTTAAATTTAACAACAATCAAAAACTTTTGAACACAAATTTTTGTAATTTTGTTCCTCTACAAACCTTCCTTGGGGTCACTCATGTGAGGTCCCATACAAAATTTGGGCCGGATTGGTTTAGCCGTTTTGACGTTTATTTTATTCAAAATGACTGACAGACAAGCAAAGTACATATATATATAGCCAGCTTTTCAACATGGCCTGGGTTGCCGCTAAAAAATGTTGTTTAATCTGCGAGGATGCAGGTTTTTTAATATATTATATTTAATACGTAAAGGAATAAGTTCTATCATTCCTATAATGATGTTCTTAAAAAGCGGAGGGTAGTTTTCACCCTTTCTTTCGTTTACCCGGAGGTATTAATTCACCCTGAAAGGTTTTGGCTTTTAGAAATGGTAATTTACAATAGTTTTTCTTTGTAAAGTTATTCAGCTGTAATATAATTCATTGAAATGTGTACATTTAAAAAGCCCAATTGAAAATCGGTTTGACAATTCTGTCTATATACTCCTTATCTCAGCAAGCAGTGGTATCGATGATGATTTTTTATCAAAAATGACTTTTCGACTTTTCTCTTTCATGCTTTTTATACTTTTAAAACGAAAAAGTAAAAAGAAATCGACTCTGTAGGTTTAAAAATTGTTAAATTAAAGACCAAAACTAGATTGAATTCAAATTGAAGAGATTGAAAGCATCTCGCTCTGGTTAGTTCAGGATGATAATTCAAATTTTATAAATAAAATATTTTTTATATAATCTTAGAACAGCTTTTAAACATTAGTTTCTGAATAAATATCGAAATATTCAAAGAATAAAGTTTACAAAAAGTGAGTTTTTGAATATTTTATTAGAAAAAATGACAACAATTATAAATATCTACAGGTACATTTATCCTTTAGTATAATCTTGTTTAATTATAACGTTTTATTTAATTTTTTATAAATATTTCAAAATTTGTCCTTAAAAAAGTGAAAAAACCAGGCCAATGGAAGTTTAAGTGTAATTCAAATGATTTTTATCTTTCTTAGCAGCTTCAAATGTGTTTCATAATAACTAAAGTGATAAACATTAACACAAATCAATTTAAATATACATCATTAATTTGTTACGTTTATGCCACAATTCAAAATAATAAGACGTCATTCTCGACTCAACATTAAAGAACAAGGATACAAATTAATTCTTTTAAGATCCAATTGATATTACATTTATCCAGGGGATATTTGAAAATCTTCTGAGCAGAAAGGAATTGAGAATTTGTAACAATTGTTTTTTTGCGGGTTTGATAAAAATTCCACTTTGAAATAGATAAAACGTAATGCTTAATTGTTAATTTTGTGTTCTTATTCGTAATTTGATTTTTTTTAAATATATTATATAAAACTTCATGTAAAATTAAATCTGGTTTATAGACACAAACAAATATTGGATTTTCATACATATATTTATATATATTTTTTTGGTCCGCCCTATGTTGCCAAAAAACTGAGTTACTGCCAAATGCGATGATTTTGTTATCCCTATATCTTTGCAAACTTATGATGATACGAACTTTTATTCTTTTATCTAACAGAATTTATAGCTTGAAATATTAATTGCAAAGAGCATTGTGGTAAAAATCAGTTCCTCTACAAAACATTATTACAACATTATTTTACATCAAGTTAATGCTTCATTCAACCCAACAAACTTCATAATCTTTTAGACTCAATTCTTTTCGAAAATTTAAAAATTTAATAAGAAGTGAATAAAATTTATTTTAATTAATGATTAACCTGGACAATAAGAGTAGTTTTTGGAAATCTTTTTGATTTAAAGTCGAAAATATTTCAAATCATTATCTGAATTATTAATTTCAAGTTTAGCTTTTTTTAATCAAGCTGCAGACCATGGCTTGATTTGTATCATCAATCAATGAATCAATATTTGATTAGAACGCAGTGATTGATTTAATCTTCATTTTTAACCAGATTGTCCGGAGTGCAGTAGGCGAGTGTAGTACCTGGAATAAACGTACAGTGAGACCCCAAAAAAAGTCGAATAGTAAAATAGATCTGTGTTCATTAAAACACCGTACACTGCGCAATTGTAATGCTTCATTTTAATTGGAATAACTTGAGTTCCTCTTATTCCACAATTTTTTGGGACTCAACATTAATGTTTTCAAATTTTACATTGAAAAAACTATAAATAACTAGCTTCACAAAACATGAATTTCTCATCAACATTTTTAAAGTGACATATCAGCAGATAAATTCAAAATTTAAATAAATAAATGTTATTATTTTATTTTGAAACACGTAATAGATTTCTTTTATTAAAAAAAATTTAGAAGACAAATTATTACAGAATAAAAATTACCCCGATATGTTGTTCCTAAGCTCAGGATCGAGGCAAAGGAAAAGGAAAACCTTCCCAAACTGTAGCTGATAGAAGAGATAGATAATAACACGCGGCATCAGTCCCACGAGGCCATGACAACTAAAATGAATACATGAGAGGAGGAAGGCCAGCCACAACAATTTCTAGTCCGAGCCACATTCTCCTCATTTTATCTTCCGAGCCACCTCGAAATCCTCGTCCTTCGAATATTATCTTTTTCAAGTGTTTATAGAACTTCAATCTTTTTTGTTAATTTTAGCAAAAACCATTGAATTTTTTCTGGGTGGTTTCATGGGGAAAATTATAGGCAGAGGTATGCCAAATATTTTGCTATTTATTTTGTATCACGAAGGTTAGCCATTATGGAGGCAGAAGAAATTTAAGTTTCACCTAAATAAAGTTTGACATCATTCTCACGGCTTTGAAGATTTCAACATAATGTAATCATTGCAATACTTTAGTCTATTCACATTTTAAGCCCTAACGTGGCATTATTTTTAAAAGATAGTTTTACCTTCAAGAATTAGAAACACATAATAAGCGAAAGACGAGGATTTCGAGGTGGCTCGGACGAGAAAATGAGTATAATGTGGCTCGGACGAGAAATTGTTGTGGCTGGCCTTCCTCCCCTCAATACATAAAATATATCATTTATCAATATTTAGAATTCAAAATAAAAATCTAAAATATTTTAGAAACAGATTTTTTACGATATTTTAAGTATTTCATATACAAAATGTTGTAAACTATATTCTCCAAGTGGCTCAACTATCTCTTGCTTATTTATAAATCATAAACTCAGAATATAATCTAATTATTTAAGTTAATAATATAAAAATACAAATCCTAGGAATAAATCTAACCTTGCTTCAAAGTTTTCATCTTCGATCTCCTCTTTAGGTTTGTTCATGTTATCCCCACAGCCCAGGAATAGAATACCTATAATCATCATGTTCAAGTTATCCCCACACCAGGAATAGAATACCTATGATCATCATGTTCTAAAGAATGTGATCGAACATTTCTTATTCTTTTCCCTTTTTACTGTCATCTTTACTTGTACATATTGGTTTATGTTCTCCGCTACAGATATATTCTCTGTGTCAAATGTTGCTCCATACTAAAATCTACAATAATAACTATAATTCAAGACATAAATATATTTTTATATTGATTCTTGAATG
Source organism: Eurytemora carolleeae (assembly GCF_000591075.1). Taxonomy (NCBI): domain Eukaryota; kingdom Metazoa; phylum Arthropoda; class Copepoda; order Calanoida; family Temoridae; genus Eurytemora; species Eurytemora carolleeae. The sequence goes on along the minus strand of NW_019396297.1, from coordinate 29,813 downwards.
ATAAAATCGGAAAGATCGTCGTTTCTAGTAAATCATTCATTAAAACAATGTTAACTAAATAAGCAGGGGCGGATACAGGGGGGGGCGGCAGGACCTTCGCACCCCCCTGACGGATTCATGGGGAGGGAGGCTATTCAAAATCGGTGAACGTGAGTAGTTATATAAAAATTATCAACTTTTAATTTCAGATCCGGAATTGTAAAATTTGAGATAAAAACTGTGTATAACAAAACATCAAATTCAGGGAAAATCAAATTTTTACTATAACATTAAGTTCAAGTTTAAAAAATATGCTACATAACATAAAATTCAAGCTAAGATTACTAGATTTCATACCAAAAACCATATTAAAACACCTTCGAATTTGTTGTTCCTGTTTAGAGATTTTTGTGTACCCAGCATGGCTCAAATCCTGTGTCCGCCCCTCAAATAAAATCAAAATGTGGAAATCACTCTGGCTCTAAATTAGACCAAAGCAGAAAAATATTGTAACAAAGTAACATTTTACACTAATTCTGAAAACTCAGGAAAAAGAATTTACCAAAAAGATCATTTTTTAAGATTTCCAAAAGTGAATATTGATATAGTTTTACCTGACCTGACCTGGCCCCAATTTAAAGTGTTACATTCTGATTCACAATGATACCCTTTTTAGTTATTTAATGATTAAAAATGAGAAGAATATCTTAGTTTTTCTGCCTTTTCTTCGTTGTTTCAACGGTACCCTTAAACCTTGTGTGTTCGTGTAAATTACGTAAACCTGCTTGTTGTCGGCTGAAAATGCCTGTGGGCACTGCTATGTATTGACTGTACGTACTTCCGACGTCGTACACAGCGCACACACCGGTATTTTTAACTGCAACTCCACCCTGGCCAAGTTTAGGTAAAGGAATTGAGTCTTTGGAACAAAATCAAATATTTAACCCTCAATAACTTTAGAACCTGATGTTGTAAACCTTTGATATTTCCAAATCAGATTATTTGATCTGACAGAATTCATCGTTTGAAATATCCAAGGTCTGCAAAATTTTGTTCCAAAGATATAGTGATTAGAAAATTAGAAGTTGTGGCAAAGACTTAATTCCTTTACAGTCACATATCTCTGTACACGACTAACACATAAAGGTTACAAGGGTACCGTTGTAAATCAGGCATTGTCTTCTTCGCATGGGAGGGTGGAGGGTCACTTGAAATTACGCTTACAGTCTTACAGTTCCTTTAAGAACTAAATGCCTACCTGGAGTGTAGGTGCAAAGCTGAGAAATAAAGAACCAGAAGGAGAGAGCGAGACATTTCATGCTGATTTTCAGATCACTAATATTCAAACAAATATTAAGCTAAATAGGTATATATATACTTTGCTTGTCTGTTTGTTTGTTTTCTTGTTTGTACCCAATAAACGTAAAAACGCCAAAATTTAATATCATTAAAAAGGCCACTTTTAGAGCAATAGTTAAAAACTATAATTGTTTATTGGAGAGGGACCGCAATGCACCCCAAAAAACCATGTTTTAACAATGATAATCTATTTCTCCCATGCAAAAGGAGTGATTTTTTCCCCAGTCTGGTTGGCAATACACCTTACCTAATACTTGCCGTGTCAATCTTTTTCCCTGGCACTGCTCCTTCAAGATTTCCTGAAAATAATAAATTTATCTTTGTCAAAATTTTAGATAAAACTTCGAATTTTTTTATTCAAAATTAATAAATTTTTAAATGTTTTACCTTTGATATCCTGTTTGATAAAATGCAAAATAATAAAATTGTTAGATGATTTTCTTTACATAGATAAACAAAATATTGTACTAAAAAAGCATGAAATATAAAAATAAAAACTGAAATTGTTTGTTATACAAATAACAGGAAAAAAAATTATCCTCTTTGCCTAAGAACCTTCCTAAAGGAAATATTTCTTTGCAAAATTTTCATTTTTTTATTTAGTTTTTACTACTAGGCTACAAAACAATCTAGGCATTTTTATTACTAACAGAAAAGGCAAGGAAGAATTATCATCGTCAATTACATTTTGAAATCTTACTTCTAAATTATCATTAAAAAAAACTTAAACTTTGATTTTAATTATTTTTATTGTTTCTAAATGTTTACCTTACTATCCAGGCTGATTTGACTGATGAGAGTTGATTCCTTCTCGATTTGAGATCTTGACATAGAAGCAGTTGAAGCAAATGTTGCTCGTCTTTCTGATGAATTTCTGATCTCCTCGCTCTGCTGAGCACGCTTCCTGCTATGGCTGAGAGCCACCAACATGGCGATTGTGTCGGTTGTGAAGCAGACGATCTAGTATTAAAAATTGTTCTAGATTATCATCACAAGTTTAAAGGGAGTGACCGGATATGTAAGGTATTTGAACTTAGTATGCAGTGTTGTGGAAAACTTCTTTCGGATTCATTTGAGACATATTAAACTTTTTAAAGATCTGTAAATCCTGAGTTCGACGTTCAAAACTCCTATTTTACCGTAAACGGAAAAAATTAAATAATGAAACTATAAAAATTTTAAAAAATATTCTGCTCTGGTATTTCAAAATATAACGATTACAACATTGAAAAATTCTAATATTAATATTATTGTTTCTTACAATTTAAGTAAACAGAAAAATGCGGTAAATATCGTATTTATAATGGAGGAAACACATTTTTAAAATTTCATTATTTAAAAAGATAATGTGAAAACAATTTCTAGAATAACGTAAGGATGGTTTATGTTCCAAAACGCGTTCAAGGTTCGATATATGCGATAATGGAAAACCTTGAATTGTTTTGAAAATGGTTTTTATTAAAAATAAACGACAGCTTACAGTTTTAATTTTAGAAAAGAAGTAACTAGTGTTATTTTTGTTCTTGTCGTGCTTTATAATAATGTAGGAAATAGTTTCTTTAAATGATATTTGGTCTCGGCACAGAAAAAGTTTGTAAAACGTCTATCATAGTATTTGTGCCCAAACCTGACACTCAGTGTCAGGTTTGGAACATAGGTACGTTATGTAAATTTCTACCCCTGATATAACAACAGCAGAGCTATATTTATATAGCACAGATTGTGCGACATAGTGTATGAATCAAGTTCAATAATGCGTATAGATGATGCAGGAACCGAGTTTAAACCAAGAAGATTATCTGAATTGTACTGAAAGAAGGGGTTGGATAATATACTTCAGTCCCGCATATCATCTAGCGGAATTCACATACACTTTATATTCGGCATTGTTTTTTATCAATTGGAATAAAATATACAATAATAATAGTATCTTTAGTTGTACTAGTTGTTCTGGTTATGCATTTAGGTACCTTCCCACCTACCAGACTTTCGTCCGGTATAATAGCTAACTGTAATATTAACGTTGAATGCAATAGGGGGTTTTATTACAGTATATAAGAACTTTACTTCGCAAAGAGCACTTGGTATTCAAATTGAATTATACTTATACTATACTTACAACGATAGTTCAAATTTTGATTACCACTTACCAGTAAGCAAGCAAATGGAAGTGTGAGAAAGTACATGTACTGCCTGGTGGAGGTCAAATAGAAATGATCCATTGCATGACTACCAAGATTGTCTGGTATTATTCCACACACAAACGCTAAAGTACATTTTATCGTCAGTAAATCTAACATTTTGTTCTTAATTTTGAAAACTATTGAAAACAGTTCTAAACTTTAAACATTCTATTTGAAATCATTAAGATATTGTTAAAATTATCTTACAAACTTTGGAATTGAGTCTTTGCCACAAACTCTGTTTTTCTAATCCCTATATCTTCACAACCAAATGGCATAGACCTGAGATATGTCAAACTATGAACCCTGGTGGACTAAAGAATCTAAGTTTGAAATATTAAAAGTTTACGCCATAAGGTTACAAAGATAAAGGGATTCGAACTTTTGAGTCTGTGACAAAGGCTCAATTCCTTAGTAAATTATTATCTTCACATCCATCAATGTCAATCCCATTTTCTGTCTCATATTTGTCAGCAAAAAAAAACAATTTTCAATATTTGTATCCAATTTATCAGCAAAATACATATTTATCAATGACTGTTTAAAAATATTCAAGAAAAGAAACAATTATAATTTTCATTGTGCATGACCCTGTTCATATTTATAAATAGGATTATTATTTATTAACATTTGTATGAGAATAATCAGATAAAGAAAAAAATGTTGTCTTTTGTTTACAATTTCTCTCATAGCTGAGTTCTTTAGTCCTGCAATTTGGAACTCTTTGATTAGCGTAATAAATCAGATGGAAATTTTGAATAGGTTTATCAAATGCTTAGTTTCTTAGAAGAAAATTTTCCAATCTCTTTTTGATTTGATTCTCTGATAGGAAATTCCAAATTTTTCTTTTTTTGAACTCAGAGAGCTTTACATCAGAATATATGGTGGGAATAGAAAAACTACTTTTAAACTCAAGTTATGAATTTGAATAGTCCATTGAACATGAAACACAAAAATTGTGCAATGTAAACAGCCCCATTTAGCTTAATATGTGATTTTATAATTTATTAGTAAAACTAACTGCTTTTAAAAACATTAAAAGCACTTAATTATTGCTGTAAAGTCGTCTTTTTATTCTACAGTTTTCTGGTTCTAACTGTAATAATCTATTTCTGATTCTACTGATTGGGTAAAATTAATACAGAAACCAAATATGCTTTTATCTTTTTAGACAGAATAATCACATTTGATTTCTTTCTTTCTTTTTTCATATCGAATACAAGGAATTCAATCCCAACTTTGATCTTGCCACATGTAAACAGAAAATAGATTCTATAAATGGTAAGTTTTATTAATAAATTTAAAAACAAATAGGACGAATACTTTAATATTACTTTTGATATTTCAAACCTAGATTATTTAATCTAATCGACTTAATAGTTTAAAATATCTATAAGGTCTAAAACTTCGAGTTCCAAAGGTATAAAAATCAAAATTTGAGTTGCATCCTCTTTATTTATTCCAAACATCTAGAATGAAAAAAATAAAAATATTGCTACCCACGGTGGCGAGCATCAAGGAGAGGATGATGGCCATGAAGCTGATGAACCTCGCCTTGTTGGCAGTAGCATGGATATGGTACTGCAGGGGGGAGATGATCGCAACAAACCTGTACAACATTGATTATTAAATAGTCTCAACATTGTATTGATCAGAACATAGTTCAATGTCGGTAAAAATGCCGTGATAGAATGGTGTCTTTAATTGAGCCACAAACTCAGATTTTGATGCTGTAAGCATTAATCATTTCTGGCAAATTTTCTCATTAAACGCAAAAAATACTGCTAAAATTGTTAACGATAAATTCTTGATTATATTCGGATTCAGCCAATACCCCCTTGCAGTTTTTGGGAACGCATCCTTTTAAAAACCAGGCTCGAACATGTATCTCCTTTTTGTTGGCAAAAACGATATCTTACAAAAAATATCTATGGCAAAAACTTGAAATATGAATGGAAATATCAGGGGAAATATATTTTCAAACCCATTATCGTCCTAAATATCAAAGTGTGTGTAAGGGGAAATATTTCTTAGGTACCAAAGTGACTGGAAATATATCCACAGTATCAAGTATGTATTAGTGGAAATATATCGTAATATTAAGTATGTGTCAGTTGAAATATATCCACAGTATCAAGTATGTGTCAGTGGAAATATATCCACAGTATCAAGTATGTGTCAGGGTAAATATATCCACAGTATCAAGTATGTGTCCGTGGAAATATATCCACAGTATCAAGTAAGTGTCAGGGTAAATATATCCACAGTATCAAGTATGTGTCAGTGGAAATATATCCACAGTATCAAGTGTGTGTCAGTGGAAATATATCCACAGTATCAAGTATGTGTCAGTAGAAATATATCCACAGTATTAAGTATGTGTCAGGGTAAATATATCCACAGTATCAAGCATGTGTCAGTGGAAATATATCTACAGTATCAAGTATGTGTCAGGGTAAATATATCCATAGTATCAAGTATGTGTCAGTGGAAATATATCCGCAGTATCAAGTAAGTGTCAGGGTAAATATATCCACAGTATCAAGTAAGTGTCAGGGTAAATATATCCACAGTATCAAGTAAGTGTCAGTGGAAATATATCCACAGTATCAAGTATGTGTCAGTTAAATATATCTACAGTATCAAGTATGTATCAGTGGAAATATATCCACAGTATCAAGTGTGTGTCAGTGGAAATATATCCACAATATCAAGTATTTGTCAGTGGAAATATATCCACAGTATCAAGTAAGTGTCAGGGTAAATATATCTACAGTATCAAGTATGTGTCAGTGGAAATATATCCACAGTATTATTATGTTATTTGTCAGGGGGAATATGTTTCGAATCTAATAACCCTCCAGATTTGACAAGGTTTACCTGTCCAAGCTTGGTAGGATATCTGAGAGTAAAAGAAGGTATCGGTTAAATATCATCGTGTAGAAAACTAAAAAAAAACATGAACTTATATTCCATGAATAGATAAAAATTATACTTTTTTATATTATTATTTAATCTTTACTCTCGACAACTTAACGATGCTTGTAATAAAATTTAAAATTCGGAAATATATTTATTTATCTCCCTACACAATAGTATAATTTTCAGCACAGATTTATATAAAACGTTCAAAAATAGATGATTTTTTAAAGAAATTTAATTTTTCACAAATTCTGAACGTCTAATTCCCATATCTTTTCAACCCGATGTCGTAGACCTTTGATTTTTCAACCCATGACATCTGTTTGCTCAAATGGACTGATATCAAAATATCGATGGTTTACATCACCAGCTGTTGCAAAGATATAGATATTTGAACATTTGAATTTGTGTCAAAAATGCTGTTTATTTGCGATTGAATAGAAAGTATCCAGAAAATGTCAGGTTCTTTCATTTCGTCTTAATATCTGTATTTGAAATATACATTGAAGCTCTTTAATTAGTCGTTTTAATTAAATGAATTTTTAGATGAAACCACTTTGAGAAAATAATTGTTTTTATGTGGTTTTTACGCATTCTTGTTTTCAGGTTGAACACACGCATTCAAACCCTAACTTTAACTCGAACCTGAGATCAGCAAAGTTAGACATTTTTAAACCCAACATCGGTTTTGCCTCAAAAAAGAGATCTGATTTCAGAACTTTTGTTGTGAAAAATAAGCATCAAGTGATCTCTATCTCATGCAGACCTTTGATATACCCTGCAGGGAAAACTTTCATTAAGGGATCCTCAGGTAATCTCAAGTTTAAAAGCGCCACTTTGGATATTGGGATCAAGTGTTCTGAATTTTCGATACTCCGCACAAAAGTTTCAGTCTCATAGATACGGTGGTAGGCGATTATATTAAATTAATGAAGACGACTTTCGAATTTTATTTTTATTTATATCAAGCTTTTAACAGAATGAATACCAAAAACATGCAAACTTAGAAAAGCTGTCAATTTAGAAAGCTTCTCTTTAATTAATTGTAAACTTCTAATTCGAAAAAAAGCCTGGTAACAATTATAACTTAAATAAAAAGTCGTTTTCATTCTATTGATATAGTCGCCCACCACCGTATTATTTCTCAGATTTAAATGTGATTTTTTTAGTTTAAAAAGAATTACTGAAATGAGTTTGACCTGATCGAGGGCAGAAATCGATGATTCTAGAACTTGTGAATCCGAAGCAGATCCCGTACAGACCAACACACACACTTCAAATATTCATTTAAGATTATTAAAAAAAGAAACGGTCAGCGTAATTTCAAGTAACCCTCCATGCAAAGATGGGATCATCCGATACCCAACGGAACCCTTAAAAGTTTTGTCTGATCAAGATAAATTAAAAAATCCATGTTTTCGACTTTATCACATTCATTTTGATTTGCGGGATTTCTGCAAAAAAGACTTGCGCATTTCTTGCCATTAAGAAGCAATGAAGAAAATAACAAAACACTTTTCGAGTCAGAAAAACGGAGATTAAGGTTTCAATTGTACAGTTGTTAATAAAATTGCCATCTTTCCATGGAGGTTCACTTGAAATTAAGCTGTCAATCCCTTTATTACGTAGAGTAATTTTTTACAATGAACATGCATTTTTAAAAATCTAATCTTTTGTTGGAATTTTCAAGACTAATAAGAACTTTCCTTCACGGATATATAAACACAAATCAGTGTTTGCAGTGTGCACTGTACATCCAGTTAATTTTAGCATATTTATTTTTGAGTTTAATACATTTAAATAACAGGGATTTCCATAACGTGAATGGGGATTATTATAAGTTTGATAATAACCAATAACCATGGTAAATGTTAAAATTGATTTAGTAACTAATAAAAAGTGAGAATTACTTGAACTTGGTTGGAATTAAATCCCTAGTGCACACACTTGATCTCAGTAGATTACATCTGTGCCTATTTCAACCCAGGAGGCAGGTCACACTTTAAGAAAATTACACCAACACTTATATCTGTGTTATCTATTTAATAAAGCTCTTCGCTCATATATATTATTTGGATATATTATTTGTATGATGTATATGTATGTATATATGTTAGCTATAGGTGGCCAAACGGATGGACCAAATTGGCTGAAATCTTTTCAGGGAACCAATGAACCCTGGGAGTAACAAAGGCTAAAAAAATCTTCGTGTTTATAAATTTCACTGGCACTCTGGCTAGTCATCATTTAAAATCATTGCTGTATTTCATGCTGATGCGGGTATACCTGATCAAGGATGAGAGAAGACTAAGTGCTTGGAAGATGTGCCGAGGTTTATGTAGTTTCTTGTTCACCAGTACTGCAAAGATGACCGCTAGGCTAAGCAGGGAACCAAATATTATCCAAGGGGTGGATAGTATCATCAGCACTCTTTCCTCCAACTAATAAACAAGATTGCACACTTACATGGTTACCCAAAAAGGATGAGATTTGGCCGAATTTTTTAAAAGGGACTGTAATCGTAATTTCAGGTGAGCTTCAATTTATTGAGTGACATGTCCGATTTATAATCTTACAGCGATATCCTTTAAAGCTTTGATTGATCAAGGGTTAAGTGCCAATTTTGAAACCACGCAAGTTTACACTAGCACGGAGCGTACAGTGTACAGTGTTACCTCTAGTCTCCCGGCTCTAGGCTTTGCAGCGAAAAGAAACAATTATTTTTCGTGAAAAAAACTTTTAGCGAAATTTCGCTTTAATCTGTTTCGTGAAAAAAGGCGAAATTTTCGCGAAATAAGAAATGCGAAAATTTCGCGAAAAAATGCAAAATTTCGCGAAAAAATTGCGAAACGTTTCGTTTGCTGCAAACCCCACCCGGCACTCAATCTTCAGCTATGCAAATGAGGGTATACGCTGTCAGGACAAAGGTTTAAAGGGTATCGTTTTAAATCCAACATGCCTCGTTTTTAAATGGAAGGTCACCTGAAATTACTTGAACAGTCCCTTTAAGGATGCCCTACATGTAGTTTTACTTGAAATGTTTCTTTACAAATCATCAAATGTAATTTACCATTTAAAGATTATATTCAAGGCAGAACAATAAACCTTAATCTTTAGCTTTTTGATTATGAAGATAAGTCTCATCCTTTGTGGGTAACCCTGAACAAATTAATTAACCCAGCTAATTTAAGGCATTTGAATATAAGGTCGTCATTAAAATCTCATCCCTGTGATTATAGTCCTGAACTAAAGTTAAATGTCCTATCCTCTCTCTCCTTTGTTTTCTTTATCGCTCTCATGTTTGAAATTATCACACCGGATGTTCTTAAAGGAAAACAATGTTGGAAGGCGGTGTCATTTAAATCTGAAATTGTGAATAAAATAATGAAGGAAGAATATGGATGGCGTGAAATTAACGTACTTTTTTGTAAGTTGCAAACGCTTCCAAGCGTTTGAGTTTTTAACAATTTGTTTAGTTTATTGGTTGAATTTAAATAATCTAGAAGCTATTGTAATGTTAGGACAATGTTTCATTCTTTACTCTATAGAGAAATATTATTCCAAGATTTATTTTCAATTCAAATTCTAAAAAATCAAAGAATAGGATTTTAGTAAATTTTATTTAAAAAGTTTAACCTGTGAAGTGTCCCTGGACATTTTGTCTAAAAATAGAAAAATTTATTTTTATTATTTGTCTGAAAACTTCATAACAATTCGTTATTATTAAAAAGAAGTTTTTTATTATTATAAAATTATATTTACGCCATTAACTCCTTTCGATTGAAAAATATATTTAGAAAAAGTAATGAAAAGAAAGATAATCTTTGTTGCAAATCAAATTACTGAACAAATCTAATGTATTCTCAGTAAAAGCCCCAACACTTCATTATATGTCACAAGCTAATTTTTTTCTCTTTTATTTTCATATATGGTAAAATTCTTTTATTTTTTCACAAAACAATGTGGCACAATTTGATTTTTAATTTTTATAAAACATTACACATTACCTTTTTTAAATTAATTTACTGTGGAATAAATTTTTTTATAAATCTTATTAAAAAATATGTTTTTTTTCTGAACATTTTGAAATGCGCAATATTACATCCACCTAGTGTATCTATATATTCTATCTTCCGACCTTAATTGACCTAATTGACCAAGAATAACCTAGGAGCTGGTGCGCAGTAATTGTCGGAATGAAAAAAAAGGATTTTTTTTTTTAATCTAAGAAAAGCTTTTAATGAAATTTCATATCAATGAAATTTCCTCTGTGAATTGTTTTGTCTTTGAAATACCCTGTCTACAAAATGTCCTGTCATGAAATTTCATTTTATGACTTCAAAATTTTTGGTCTATGAAATGTGCCAGCCATCATCCACGAACATAAAATGCAAAGATCGAGAAATCTTTGGTAAAAGCTATAAAACTATTTTGCATGATTCAGCTATTTTTTTATTATAAAAATGTTTTTGTACTTTAAGATGAAAGCTAATTACAACCAGTAATGAAGTTGAAACTTATCAGGTTTCTTGCAACTTTGAATTAGTTTCAGTTGCAGTGTTCGTAAATGTTATAAATTTCAACTTGAAAACTTGAAAACTTGAAAACTTGAAAACTTGAAAACTTGAAAACTTGAAAACTTAAAAACTTGACAACTTGAAAACTTGAAAACTTGAAAACTTGAAAACTTGAAAACTTAAAAAATTGAAAACTTGAAAACTTGAAAACTTGAAAACTTTAAAAGTAAAGTGAAAATTTTAGCTTTAACTGTTCTTTATTAAGCCAATAATTTTTGAACTGTACTCAAATATACAAAAATGTTCGCGAATTTTTCTGTTTACCTAATTCATGGATTTTCAAAAAGTTGACATTTTTTTCCAGACAGAATTTTTCAATTTCGGTCAGCCATAAACATAACAAATTTTGGCTCCGATTGGACAACTTTATAACAGTTATTGGACACAACCAACACCAAAACAATCAGACAAATCAAATATTTAATGAGATGTAATGGAAAATAAATCTTTGCTCCCAGGCCCCAGATAGAGCCCAAAACATGAGACAGGGATAAAAGTTGAAAACCGGCTTTCACAAACGGGGTATAAGGCAATTTTGTAGATATCTCAATATTTTTGCTAAGAAATATTATTGTACATGGTTGTTTCTTATTTTCTCTTGTTCCTATTTCTTATATTATAAATCTAAACAAATGTAAAGACTCCAAAAAGAAAACTCTATTTCTTCGAATCAATATTCGTCTAGAAATGTTTAAAACATTTTCAAAATAAAAAAGTGTAATTGTACAAAAACTAATCTGCCCAACCAAACAAAATTGATTTTGTTTAAATCAACTGAAAGTGTAGTTAGTTTATTTAATTGTTTTTGAAAAATACATTTTTATAAAAAAACTTGCAGTTTCCTAATTCTGGTACAATAAGGAAATATTTTTGGTTCTAAATGTAGTAAAAAGATTTTTTACCCTTTTTTTAAACCCTTAAAAGGCTGAAGAGTTGGGACAAATTGTGCATCATTTATATTATTTTTCTTCATGTTTTATTTTTACTTTTTAGAGGTTTTACAAGAATCTGAGATATTTTAACATTTAACAGAGCCAAGAGAATTTAAAAGAAAAACGATCAATGAAACGATTTAAACATTCGTTTTCATTTGTTAGTTTCGCATAGCGAGATTAAATATGGCAAAACGAATAAGAAATGTTATAGAGCCAATGCAAACTGTACACAACTAGAAGTTCAAATTCACGCGATGTTACTTGTACGGCTTTGAGACCTCGTTGCTCCTCTAGTTTTGATTTTTTTTTGCACAAGACACGCAAGTATAATGGATATAAATCAGGGTGTCCCAAAACCCCGAAGTGGTAGCTTGAATCTTAATTGTGTACCAATATCGACATTTTGATTGAGCACTCTATCAGTCTCTTAGAAAATTCTATTAAGTTTTGGATTTCCACAGATGCAACATGGTTAGACCCCCAGACTAAGTAACTTGGACCAGCTAGAACAAAACATTAGAAGAGAGGCTGCCTTCAACTCTACAGATAAAAAATAAAAAAGATAAAAATGCCTTCTTCTGGATGTCAGAGGCAGAGCATTAAAGTGCCTAACCAAAACTGGTGGCCATATTGAGTAATTTTACAGGGAAGTTAAGGGAATTTTACTTTACCCAGAGACCGAATTTTAAAAATTTGAGCGGCGGCTTAAATTTAAGCCGCGGCTCAAATATGGTTGGTTTCACTTAAAAATGTTTCAAGATTTAGGCCGGCGCTCAATTGAAACTGGTTTTTGGCGGATTTAAGACGCGGCTTAAATTCATTAAATTCGGACACTGGGTTCCCAATTTGGTCGAGGGAACCCGTGGTAAATTATAAATTTTATCGTCTTATTAGATGAAAATGGGCGAATTGTTATTCTATTTTATTGTCCCAAGGGACTTTAAGTAATTTAAAGTCTCTTTGTTGGGGGATTTCTAGGTCGGTAATGTTGGTCAAAAAATGGTTAAACATTAAATTTCAGGAATTCCAATACTTTAAACCTGAATAAAATTTGCTAGAAGAATGATTGAAGGCTCAAGATTACAACATTTATCAAAATTACAAGTGTCCAAGAAGTCTACTAATGTTTATGAAAAAAAGGTGCAAAGTGTCCAAGAAGTCTACTAATGTTTTTTAAAAAAGGTGCAAAGTGTCCAAGAAGTCTACTTATATTTATGAAAAAAGGTGCAAAGTGTCCAAGAAGTCTACTGATGTTTATGAAAAAAAGATGCAAAGCGTCCAAGAAGTCTACTTATGTTTATGAAAAAAAGATGCAAAGTGTCCAAGAAGTCTACTTATGTTTATGAAAAAAAGGTGCAAAGTGTCCAAGAAGTCTACTAATGTTTATGAAAAAAAGATGCAAAGCGTCAAAGAAGTCTACTGATGTTTATGAAAAATAGATACAAAGTGTCCAAGAAGTCTCCTGATGTTTATAAAAAAATCGATGCAAAGCGTCCAAGAAGTCTACTGATATTTATGAAAAAAAAAGATGCAAAGCGTCCAAGAAGTCTACTGATGTTTATGAAAAAGAGATACAAAGCGTCCAAGAAGTCTACTGATGTTTATAAAAAAATCGATGCAAAGCGTCCATGAAGAAGTCTACTGATGTTTATGAAAGAGAGGTGCGAAGCGTTGAAGAAGACTACTGCAGTGTTGAAGAAAGAGATGGGACTCCTCAGATTATTCTCTTCCAGTAGAATTTATATACCTCCCCTTGCTCTCTCTACTCTCTATTTCTCCTCAATATAATCACTGTTTTTACGTAAAATTTTTTTTTCATATGAACAATATTTTACGTAAAATTGGATCAAATACTCAAAGGTATCCTAAAGTTTAATTACTTTTAAACTTTAAATTAAAGACTATACATACAAATGGTATTTGATAAAAAAAAACCGAATTCATCTTGTTCAATCATAAAAAGGCAAGTTTGTTTTTACTTATAGCGCTCTGATTTTTAGTACAATCTAAAAGGTTTAACGGTTGTCAAAAATGGATTTTTTTATATTTTCATGACTTACTTTTTAAAATTGTATTACACCTCTGATAACCTTAATAAATAAACTAAAAACTCCTGAAGTTTTCAAAGATGAGATCGCATTTAAAACTTGGCCTGTCCACAATGCATATGCACCTTCATAACCTTCAACAGACCTTTAATTAGATATACTTATTTTAAGAACCACCGGTTTAAACAATATTATTGTTTTTTCAAAAATACATGCATGTGTTTGCTACATTTTTATGTCAAAATATAATTTGAGCTTAAAATTGAATGCTTAAAGTTAAAATATAGAATGATATAACAAGTGCGCGAAAAGATATAAAAAGGCCATTTGTTCATTTTTCTTCGCGGCTGGACGACTAGAAAAAGGTCTACCGCATCAAAGGAACTGAACAATAAATTCTAATTTTCTAATTTTCTAATTATCACTTCACAACCCGATTGTGTAAACCGTTGATATTTCAAACTTGGGCCTTTAAAAATAACAGAATTTATAGTTTGAAATATCAAAGGTCTATGAGAACTGAGATGGAATTTAAAGAATTTGAGCCGCGGTTTAAATCTGCCAAACCCCGGTTTAAATTAAGCGCCGGCTTAAATCTTGAAACATTTGATACAATTTTTAGTGGAACCAACCATATTTAAGCCGCGGCTATAATTTAAACCGCCGCTCAATTTTTTTTAAGTCGGCCACTGGCTGCAAAGAAATTGAGATTAGAAAAATAGAATTTGTGGCGAGTGTTCCGTTTCTTTATAATTTATTTAGTCCGAAATAAAATGTTTTAAGACTAGGGTTTCTACTCGCAAAATTTTAGCGAAAGAAAGCGCAAATTTGTGCTTTCGTTGCGTTACATTGGCGCGAAATAATGGCACTTTGCGCAATCAATTCGCAAGCTTAATTTCGTGTAAAATTGCGTTATTCCACTTTTGCATAATTCTGTTTTACGTTGGGTTTTCAAATTTTGTTCAATCTCTTTCAAGAAAATTTCGTTCAGCCAACGAAAATGTGAACGAAAACGAAAATTTTTGTTTATTTTCGCAAAAGTCGATCGAAATTTTTACGAAATTCGCAATATACGTTCGAAAATTTCGACCTTTCCTGCAAAATCTTATTTTATTCGCAAAAATACACTCTTGTTGATGTGAAATGGAAAAATTTCGATTTTTAACGGACCAAAATTGAACGAAAATTTCGCTGAAGAAAGGTCGAGAATACATCGAAATCCGCGAAAATGTTGAACGAAAATGAACGAATTTCGTTCGTTCAATTTGGCGAATTTGGTTCAACGAAAATTTCTATGGAACTTCTATTTGCGCTATTTTGCCTAACAAATTCTCATTTAAAGATTGATTTAAGGTGTAAATTATAGAAATTTGTTATCAAGAAAATTGTACTTTTTTTGCATATAACTAAAAGTAACCAATTGAGAGTAGCATATGTCAATTTTTGAAATAGATCTTTTGTTGTTTGATTCTGTTGATGTTGATCAATTTACTTAAAAATATCATGTTTTGCGTAAATATTTACGTTTTGTGCAATACTTCAGGTTTGGCGCAAATTACGAAAAAACAGCGGTCAGAAAACATGCAGGTTCTTTCTTTTCTTTCTTTCAAATATTCATTACCTTATCTTGCTAAAAAAAAAATTGGAATAAATTTTCAGAAAAACTCAGATTCTTTAGCGAATTTTTTTTTAAACGATAGCTTTTAGTTTTTTGAAATATCAAGACGATTGGTTCGTTTTAAAAAAGATAGTTTTTTCTAAAAACGAAACGATCGCTTTTAGAAAAAAAAGAAGAACGAAACGAAAAACTATCGTTTTTTTGATCGTTTTTGTAAACGATTAGCAACCCTATTCTTGAGGAAGCCACTGCGCTTGTTTTAGTTTGGACACTGCTCATTAACTTGTAGGGGGGGGGGGGCGCAGGGGATTAGTTCCTTCTAAATTTGTAGATTTCTGGAAAACTTTGTTTTGCAATGTTTTTAATTTAATGAAGTTCTATAATTATCCGGTTCCAAGAAATAACATAAAAACTCTGCTCACTCTAGTTTTCAAGAAATTCTACAGTTCTGTTTAAAACTATGGGTTTTAAAGAAGAAAACTGGGAAAAGGGTCAGCTAGGAAATAAATACAATACATCTTTGTTACGCAAAGTCAGTAAAAGATACTGGGCAGTGTTTCCAAACCTATTTATTTTATAATTGTTTTTATTCCACATTTTAAATTGTTCTTTAAAAATTGTTAAAGATTGATGATTCCAATTTGAAATTATGCATGTTACATATTTTCCGATTATTTGTTATTAAAAAAAATTTTAGAAAAATTCTTTATTTCGAATTGAACGCTTTTTGGGACAGTCCACCAAATTTTCAAAAACCCTGGTTTTTTGGCGGAGACACTTTGAAGATATTTTTGTATATTTGAAAAGGTCAGGGTTTTTAGGGACTTTAAACTTAAAATCAAGTGACCCATCATTTTTCTTCTATGCATTGTTTATTGAATATAGCTAAGGATGTTTTTACTATCAAGTCCCTTTTTTCCATGGTTGTAAAGATCCTTTGTCCCCCTGCATTTTCCACTATAAAAGGATTTTTTTCCGGAGACTTTTTTGTATAAATTCATACTGGAAGCAGAACAAAAGTCCTAGAACAAAAGTCTTAGATGGTAGGACTTTATTTTCAGAGATTTCTTATTTTAAGGACCGTTTTAGTACCCAAATTGAGAACTTTTTTTCAGAAAACTTTTTTTTCTGAGAACATTTGTCGGATAACAAATTGACAGCTTTTAAAGGAACAAAAATGTTGATATCTTTTTCGTACTTGATCCGACAAAGCTTTACATCGTACCGTTGTAAATCAGGCATTTGCATCTTTTCTTTGAGAATCACTTGCAATTACGCTTACAGTCCCTTTATGGAAGGAGATCAATGTGAATAATTAAGATGAAATACATGCTATATTGGTTTCTGGACTTCCACACAAATCTGAGTTTTTGCCACAAACTTTTTCTTTCTTTTCCTCCCAATGTAGTAGACCTTTAATATTTCAAAATAAGAATCCACTTTGATCAAATAGTTTAAGTTTGAAATATTTAAGATTTACACCATCAGGTTGCCAAGATATAGAAAAAAACTCGGCTTCTTTCAAAATTGTTTAGTATTAACATTTGCATTCCTTGCACTTCTTAAATTTTTGACCCGAGAGAAAATATTTGTTTTTGATTCGTTATTTAAAGATATTTTTTCTGATAGACAATGCTTAATTATTATTATCATTTCTAAAACTGTATTTTATAAGTTTGAAATATATTCATATTTGCAACTACATGTTTCTCTGGTATATAGTAGTTCATCGAACAAGCGATCCTCCATGATTATTCTCGAACAATAGTAATTTAGATACAACATTGAGATCAGAGCTCTTGGGAAATAATAATAAATGTCAATGTGCGCATTTAAATTAGTTGTACGTCTTGTTTTTCAAAACGGGGGCTTGTGTCTTAATGATTTAGAAAATTGGATAAACGTTCAAATTTCTTTAAATCTACGTCAATTTTAAAGATAAGCAAACTATACATTTCAGACTCCCAAGACTAAAAGAGTCCGTCGGTAAATGTTTAATGGGAATATACTAATACAATTTGTTCCGGTGAAATGCCGCATGAATTCCATGGATTAATGTCAGTAGGAAATTAAAGGCGTTAAAGTAGGGCCCTTGGGCTTCGTGACACTTCTTAAGGGACTGTACAGTACATTAAGTGATCCTCCATGCAAAAAATTAGATTAAATTCTCATTAGAACAGATTACTCCTAGATCAAAAGGTTTATAGATCAGATTCCTGAACAGGCATTGCCTGATTTACAACGGTCTGATCAAAAATGTGGAAATTTCGTCGTTTTTCTGACTCGGAAAAGTGTTAATTTCTGGTAATTTCTTCAGTGTTTCTTTTAAACAAGAGATATTCGTTACTTTTGCATAGTGTATATTCACAGTGTATGTATATTGTATATTGTATATTGTATAGTGTATAGTCACAGTGTATGTATATTGTATATTGTATATTGTATAGTGTATAGTCACAGTGTATGTATATTGTATATTGTATAGTGTATAGACACAGTGTATGTAAATTGTATATTGTATAGTGTATAGTCACAGTGTATTTATATTGTTTATTGTATAGTGTATAGTCACAGTGTATGTATATTGTATATTGTATAGTGTATAGTCACAGTGTATGTATGTTGTATATTGTATAATGTATAGTCACAGTGTATGTTCATCGTATGTTGTATAGTGTATAGTCACAGTGTATGTACATTGTATATTGTATATTGTATAGTCACAGTGTATGTACATTGTATATTGTATAATGTATAGTCACAGTGTATGTATATTGTAAATTGTATAGTGTATAGTCACAGTGTATGTACACTGTATATTGTATAGTGTATAGTCACAGTGTATGTATATTGTATATTGTGTGATGTATAGTCACAGTGTATGTATATTGTATATTGTATAGTGTATAGTAACAGTGTATGTATGTTGAATATTGTATAGTGTATAGACACAGTGTATGTATATTGTATATTGTATTATGTATAGTCACAGTGTATGTACATTGTATATTGTATAATGTATAGTCACATTGTATGTACATTGTATTCTGTATAATGTATAGTCACAGTGTATGTATATTGTATATTGTGTGATGTATAGTCACAGTGTATGTATATTGTATATTGTATATTGTATAGAGTATAGTCACAGTGTATGTATGTTGAATATTGTATAGTGTATAGACACAGTGTATGCATATTGTATATTTTATAATGTATAGTCACAGTGTATGTACGTTGTATATTGTATAATGTATAGTCACAGTGTATGTACATTGTATACTGTGTAATGTATAGTCACAGTGTATGTATATTGTATATTGTGTGATTTATAGTCACAGTGTATGTATATTGTATATTGTATAATGTATAGTCACAGTGTATGTACATTGTATATTGAATAATGTATAGTCACAGTGTATGTACATTGTATACTGTATAATGTATAGTCACAGTGTACGAATATATTGTATATTGTATATTTTATATTCACAGTATATGTATGTTGTATATTGTATAGTGTATAGTCACAGTGTATGTATATTGTATATTGTATATTCACAGTGTATGTATGTTGTATATTGTGTATGTATATTGTATATTGTATAATGTATAGTCACAGTTTATGTATGTAGTATCTTGTATAGTGTATATTCACAGTGTATGTATATTGTATATTGTATAGTGTATAGTCACAGTGTATGTAGTATATTGTATAGTGTATATTCACAGTGTATGTATATTGTATATTGTATAGTGTATAGTAACGTCGAAGAAAGAAAGAATGAGTGGAAAGCAAAGTGAAAATGAAAAGAAACATTGGAGAGTTGAGAATGAGAGTTGTGAGAAGAAAAGTGATGGAGGAAAAGGTAATGAAATTGGAAAGCAAAGTGAAACTGAAAAGAAGCATTGGAGAATTGAGAATGAGAGTGGTCAGAAGAAAAGTGATGAAGGAAAAGAAAATGAAATTGGAATAATGAAAAGCATGAAAGCAAAGTGTTTTGAAGGAGTTAAAAGAGTTGAAGCAAAAGGCAGAGATATCATAGATAAAAGATACCTAAGAAAAGACGAACTAAAGGAATGGAAAAAGAAAGATTTGTCGGAGGAACAGGGCAAGGAAACAGGATTAAACGGTGAGGGGCAGCAAGAGGAAAATAAGATAGAGAAATGGGAGGAGGAGGAATGGATGAAGGAGGAGCCTGAAGAGGAAGATTGGTACAAAGACCAGGAAGAGGAGAGTGTGATAGGAATTGAAAGATTGTATAGAGTCTGCTATGGGAAGGCAAGAGCAAGATATGTCAGAGTAGGGAAAGAAACAGGAGTATTGGAAGGAGCATGGAGGGGGAAATGGAACAGAAAACAAGAGAACCCTTCTCCTGCTTTGGATTGGATAGAGTGGGATCAGGAAGAGAAACATTGGATTGAGGAAATGGTGGGACGGGACGAGGAATATTGGATTAAGGAAGTAGAGGAAGAGAAAGAGGAAGTTTGGATAGGGGAGAAAGAGGAACAAGAAACAGGAGGAGAAAGCTTAGCTACAGAAAGCAAAGAAACAGAAAGATTAAAAATGTATGCTGTGGATGGATGCACAGGGAAAGGAATTACTAGATGTAAAGTAAGTGACAAAGCTCACAGTAGAATTAGAAATACTGATGAACCTGTGTGGAGAGTAAATGAATTACTGAGTAGTTTAGTGATCAATGAAAGAAAATACATAAACAGATCTTTTACACAATCCATGAATCAAGGTCTCCAGGTCATCAAGACTATTCAGGTAAATAAATTGTATGGAAACAGCTTAAGTAATGTTTTATTACTCAGCTTGTCTAGGAGCCATATTATAAAAGGGCCAGAGTTCTTAAGAGTCTACCACTGCAGATAACATTACCAATTGACATGATGACACAGAAGAAGATGTCAGTGGAGAAAGGACAACGCTGCCGAAGGTATGTAACGCTCATTTTTAAATCTTAAATGATCAATTTTAAAAAGAAGTGCAACTTTTTGGGGCCTTGTTATAGGGTGTCGCAGTCCCATGGTTTTAAATTTATTCATTTCAATTACATTCATAATTTGCAAATGTATACCTAACTTTCTGCTCTGATATAGTGATCATAGAAATTTTAAGGTTCCAAGTTCAAGCTTTAGAATCACAAAGGCGAAATATGGAAACTTACAGGCAAGAACACATTTTACATTATAACTACATACTGCATTTATAAATAATTTTTTTGCATTTTTCAAATCATATACTTAATAGTTATCGCATTAAGTGTAATGACTTAAAACAGAAAAAATTTAAAAAAGTTACAACAGATATTTTTTTTTTTAAATTCAGAACTGAAGTGAAGGTGCAGAGTTACTGGAGAACTGATATTGATGTTACCAAGTGGAAGTTTCAATCTAAACCTAAACAGGTGTCACAAATTAGCTAGTTTTTCAAATTAAAGAAAATTTGATTTTTTGCTCAATTGGATTAATCTGCAATAAAAAGTAATTTCATGAGTTTGAATAAATAATTCATATATTTAAAAACCCCCGGGGGAAAATATTAAAAGTTTTTTATCCCCCCCCCCACAAAACTTTCTTTGTTCAAATCATTTACAGGTTTNCTTTCCCCCCCCCTCACTTAAATCCTGTATCCGCCCCTGGATGCACGATTTTGAAAAATTAAGGAAAAGTTTTGAAGAAAACGCACAAACGCACGGAAAAAATTACATATAACCCTAATTTTGATTTTGGGGCAGTTTACACCAATACACCAGCTGCAGGTGCCTAAT
Organism: Eurytemora carolleeae; assembly: GCF_000591075.1. Taxonomy (NCBI): domain Eukaryota; kingdom Metazoa; phylum Arthropoda; class Copepoda; order Calanoida; family Temoridae; genus Eurytemora; species Eurytemora carolleeae. The sequence continues at coordinate 8,412 of NW_019396297.1, read as the reverse complement.
TTTTTGAAAATCATTCAGGAGTGTAATTCTTCAAAATTCTACACCTGCTATATATGCTGGAAACTCCCGATAATTTTTAGTACTGACCCGACTTTGAACCTGTAAGCTGTACAGTACATGTACAGACTATAGAGGGCAAAGCGGGACGGTACGCCAAATGAAAAAATCCCCATTCAGTAAAATGTATGTGGCTAGGATCTTGTTTGCAATCCTTGAGATTTTCTTTCAGCAGTTTATGCCTTTTTAATCAATATATTTTCAGACTAAGGAGAGAAAGATTCAATCAACTAATCCTACCATGGCACTGGCTCTTGGTTTAACCTCCCTATCAACTTCATCCGTAAGGCGAGAGAAACGAAAAACGCAAAAAGCATGCAAAAGAGAACGTAAAAAGGCATTAAAAAGAGAACAAAAAAAGGAATGCAAAACATATGGAAGGAATGAAATGCAGACCACATATGGCACATTTACAAGTAATCTTGAGAAAAGTAAAGTAAGCAGCAATGTTAAGGAAAATGCAACACTTCGGCAACATTTGAAACATATATACAAATTAGAATATACAACAATATACAACAAATTTCCACTTAAACAACCAGGGTTTTATTTCAGAAGTAACAAATCAATTTTTTAAACTTACCTGAGATCTTAAATCACTCCTTGATCACCAAGACACGCCCTTTTAGTAAGTTACTTGTTACTATTAATAACACAAGACAATTCTTAATTATTATTAATTATCATTGCTAAAACTGTATTTTATAAGTTTGAAATATATTCATATTTGCAACTACATGTTTCTCTGGTATATAGGAGTTCATCGAACAAGCGATCCTCCATGATTATTCTCGAACAATTGTAATTTAGATACAACATTGAGATCAGAGCTCTTGGGAAATAATAATAAATGTCAATATGTATTTTAATGTGGTTGTACGTCTTGTTTTTCAAAACGAAGGCTTGTGTCTTCAAGATTTAAAGACAAGCAAATGAAAAACTGTACATTTAAGACTCCCAAGTCTAAAAGAGTCGGTCGGTAACTGTAACAGATTAATTTTTGTTAAAAAGTGTAAAAGTTGACGAATGAATGCCGCAATTATTTCAAAGATCAATGACACAGAAGTAAAGAATGGGACCCGTAGGTTAAAAAGATAAAAACAATCGTCTAATAGCTGAATAATTTATTCTAAACATTTAGTTGATTATTATCACATAGACAATTTACACCACAATAATAGTCTTTAACATACAAAATTCTATATTAAGTATTTAGATTATGATTTTACACATTTGATTATCATTAATGATTGACAATCCCAAATTACAATCATGGCAAAACTGAGTTCAAAAACATTGAACAAGTATAAAAAATTAGCAATCTTAAAGAGACTGTAAGCGTAATTTCAAGTGAACCTTCATGCAAATATGGCACTGCCCGCCTAACAACGGTATCCTTAAAAACTTATCTGATTTGAAATATCAATGTCTTTAATTTTGAAAACTGATTATTGTCAACTGTGGTCACTTTACAAAAGAGACTTGCGCATATCTACCGCAGGAAATCATGTTTGCATTATCAGAATTAAACGCTTTTATCACTGAAAAAGACCATATCTACTCTAATTTGATCAGATAAAGGTTTCAAGGGTGCCGTTGCGATTTAAGCATGGTTTTCTTGGCATGGAGGGTCACTTGTAATCACACTTACAGTCCTTTAATATAAACACAACAAATATTAATTAAGGGAAATAATTAGACTCGTAAATAAATGAAAATGGAGGTTTTACAATATAAACACTTAATGTCTAGTTTTACTTAAATTCAAAATCAATTTTTTTTTTGATGTTATAACCAATATTAAATAAAAATTTAATTTAATTTAATACTTTATTAGACTTTGTAAACTGAATAAAATAGTATTAAAGAGACTGTTAGTGTAATTTGTAATGACCCTTCATAAAATGGCAATGCCCGATTCACAACGCTACCCTTAGATCTTTATCTGACCAGAAGTTCTGAAGATATTGTCTTTTTCCTGCAGTAGAAATGCGCAAGTTACTTTTGCAGAGAAACCCCTATTGAAAATAATCAGTATTCTAAATTATAAACATTGATGTCTATTTAATTAAAGTGTACCGTTGTGAATCGGGCATTACTAGCTGAGAACCGAGGGTCATTTGGAAGTACACTCCCAGTCCTTATCAGTATCTTAGTATGTACTAGTGCCAATATCCCTAAATATTATGCAGAAATTATTACTGTTAGAACATCTTTACTCAACTTTCGCTTACAAAATCAGGAGAAAAGGTTCAGAAGAAACAAAAAAAAGGATTTAATATATAAATATTTAAAATATATGCAATTCATTATTTATAAACACGAGGATTATACAGGGTTACCCACAAAGAAAGTGACTGTAAAGACGACCACACACTCTTAAAATGTGACGATCCCAAGGTTAAATTAAATATTCGGCCTTAACTACAGTAATCTAATGGCATATTTAATGATTTGGCAAAGAAAGAAACAAGTTAACAGTTGAAGGGAATCATGAATATGAGAAAACAGACCATTTAAATTCCGTACAATCGTCTCTGAAGTCTCATCCTTTGTGGGTAACCCTGTATTATCGACTGAAAAAATATGTATTCATTGGAATTGAAAATTTCTGATTGATATGGAAAAAGCGCGGGAAATGCACATGTTGGAGAAATTACACAAAACAAAATACGGAGAACCAAATTATTGCATCGTCTTTGCTCCGATTTATACGTAAATCATTTATGTTAATAAGTACAAAGAATAATTATCACATTGATTGTTACAAGGAGGGGCGTACACAAGAATAGGGGCTTTAGGTGCTGGGCCCACTGGAAAGCTCCCCTTAAAAAATCCCTGTATACGCCCCTGGTTACAGTACATGCATTACCAGGATACGAACAACATTGACGGCCGGAATTTAATACTTTCTCAGGAGTGTGTAAGTAATATTCCCCCCCCCCCACCCCCCATAATAAGGGTGGGGAATCTTCCCATGATCTTGGGAAGAGACTGAAATATTGGAGTTCAACTGGGTCAGAGGCCAGACACTTTTAAAAACGACTTGAAAATGTTTTTTTCTTGAAAAAATTTCATTGACCGTTTCTTTTCTTCATAAACTAGGTATTTTCCATGCAAAAGAATCTAAATTCGATTATTGGACGATTAGTAAGTCACATATATCCTTTTAAATTTCAAACATCTATCCAAAAAACATATTTGAAACTCGATTCTCAAAAAGAATCAAATTATCAAGTGGGAAGCTTCATTCTCAGTGTGCATAACACTCATAAGAGTAAAGGGGATTTAACATATATAAATGGCAACTTATTACAATTTTACGTATCAGAAAATATGATATGATCAAATATAATTATGGATAAAAATACATCTGAAGGAATTTTCTAAATACTGGGTTACACAGATTATAGAGTTGAGGACAAAGAGGACGTGTAAGATAATTAGAAGGAAGAAGAGGATGAAAAGGATGAAGAGGATGTTTGAAATTACAAAGACAAATTCGAGGACTTTATTGATGATTAGACGGAAGGAGAGAATGCAGATGGATGGAAAGTATGAAAAGTATGTTTAAGATGACAACAAAGATAAATTTCAAGGACGTTAAAGTTGATTAGAAGGAAAGAGAGAATAAGAGATGATGAAAATTATGTTTAAAGGGAGTGTTCGCACATAAAATTAATTTAAGAAAGAAATATGGCGGATTATATTTAAAAGGTGAGTGTTCGTAAATATTTAAATGAATCTCTCATACAATATCTATAAATNATATAACTACAAAAACGAGAATCATCATTGATATAGATAACAAATGGAAAAAAGAGATTTAAAAATACCTATCGGAAGGATGCTCCAGATTTCCTGTGACAAACTTGAAGGATTCAAGTTCTAAAGGCGGCTAAACAATCATTACATTAATCAAATCAGAGTTAAAAAATGTTAAAATACGTAATCGAAACTTTTTTCAGTAATCAATCATTTGAGCAATAATCCCATAAATTGATTAATATATCAGTCCATACATTAATCCATCAGTTCATTACATCCATCATTCCATCATTAGATTGATTCAATGGTTTATCAAAAAATCGATAAATGTAATCCTCAAATGCCTCAACCAAGCAATCAATCAATCTCTCAATTCATAAATTAATGAAAGAATCATGACTCTGTGACAACATATATTACCTGGAATTGGAAGATTATCTGATCCCCGGGTTGAGGTACTAAACCCCAGAAGAAAGTATCACCCTTGTATGCCCGCTCAATACTGTAGTGTTTGTAATGTTTGATTGGAGATTCTAAAATCAAATAATCAATTAATCAACAAATCAATAATAGACCATAAGCAACCATCTTTCTTGTCGTCAACAATTAGATGAACTAACCTATCATCAACATTAGATGATGAGGGTGAGACCCAAAACTATATAAATAATTACCTATTTTTGCTGGCGGATTCTTATGTGGCGTAAACAGCTGTACTCGTCCAAATTGTCGATCCTTCAACTTCTGAACTTTACCCTTTAAAAAATACAGTATTAAAAACAGGGGAGAAACAGTGAAACAGTGAAGAACCTTGATATTTTTAATTGGGTAACTGATTTGAACCACAGGAGTGTTCTTAGCTTTGCTTACAAATGCTAAGCGGGGTGTGTTAACTCATATCACGAAAATTAAATTCCTAGGCAAATTGGTCTGATTGTATGCATCTGATTGGACTAAACTTTAAAAAATTCTAAATAATTCATATTTTTAACCTTAATCATTTATTTTAATCAAATTTTACAATATTTTAAAAGATCTATAGGATATCAGATGGAAACATTATGAGACTTCTACATTTCTTGTTTTTCATTCTTTCTTCTTGATCTTCCATTCCTTGTCCATCCTTCAATCATACTTTGGCTAATTTTAAAAATAAAAATAAATGAATTTATGTTTTATTTCGGGTAGGAATACAGAAGGAGGGGGGGGGGCAATCATACAGCTTTTGTGCTACTATTAAGAACTCAAATCAAATATTTAAAAGAAAATATCAATTTTCTAAACATTCCAATCATTACATAATACTTACACCCGTAACACAACGAAACATCTAAGATTTAACTGGGACATTTTCCAAGGGAGGTCGGAGAATTTAAATGCAATGTGAAAGTATACTTATTGTATAATTCACTAATGACATTGTATCTTTTAAAGAAAAGTAAATTAAACGATTGTTTTCGCTCTTAACAAAGGCAAAATTACAATCAGCGCAACAATCTCATTAGAATTGATATTTCGTGCCAGCCTGGAAACCCAGTTTTGCCTGGAAACTAAGTTTCCCTATAAACTGAACCTACTCAATTTAAAATCATAAAACAAAACAAATAACGTTCCAGTGGTTCTACTGAGTTCCCCAATCATTCAAAATTTAGGGCAAATCGTTTAAAGGGTTCCTGAATTAACCCTTTAAAGGCTGGGGGGGCCTGAATCTCTGTAAAGCTTGAGGGACGGGGGGGAAGTACTACCAATTCCCTAGAAAAAAAATTTAGACAGCTAATTTTTAAAAAAATGCCAAAAAAATGTCGGAAAAATGTAAAAAAAAATTTGATTAAATTGACAAATATTAAGATGTGACACATGTTACTACATCCATTTTTTAAGGGCTTTATAAAAATATAATTTTTAAATCTGTAGCTTGTAGTTCCAAAAAAGTTATGGGCTATTTTATATTTTTTTTTCTATGCATAAAAAAATTGTTTTTACAAAATTACCTTTGAATTACTATTCCTTAAAAGGTTGGAAAAATTAAAGGTAATAGTGTCAAAAAGGGCCTAGGGCAAAAACAGAGATTACACCTTTAAATTATATAGATATACCTTGAGAGATGAATGGGTTCCAATATGCTGGAAAAGTGAAGGTTTGTAATGAATCCATAGTTTTTCTTCTTCTTTCTTACACTTCTTATTATCCTGGGGACAGAGGATCAGCTTTGTCAAAAACCAATATCGGGCCAAGATTAATCAAAGGTAATAATAACTCAAGATAACGCATTGATTAAAACTCTAAAAACTTAAATAATTAAAAATAGATCAAATTCACCTGTAATTGACTATTTTACGAAGTAGTGAGTACAAATAAAACTTTCTAGTAAAATCAAATTAAATGAGACTTTCAGGGATGTAATACTTCTATTCTTCAAACCAGAAGTGACTTCAGTGAGACTTTAAAGATTATCTAATCGTTACAATGTATTTGTGACATTTTTAAATAAAAATATTTTACAATATTAAACGAAAATCACACAAGTGTACCAAGATAATTTGCTCTTTGAAAAAGAAGTAAAAATGTGTAAGTATACATGTTCACTATAGCCGGCCAAACGGCTGAACCAAATGAGCTGATTTTTTTGTTGATACCCATGGGTAGCCTGGGGTTGACAAAGGCTTAACAATTTTTGATTTTTTTTGTCCACGGGCAACGCCGAGGCCTTCTGCTAGTTATAAATAAAATATATTTTTACAACCATTACTGAAAAATCTTATTTACTTTGTGACTAATCATTTCAAGCTGAATTTTCCTGATCAAGTTTACAGACTTTGGTCTGAAGAATATTCACAAGCAGCCAGTCAACTAAATAAAAAAATTCCATTTTTAAAATAAAAGACGTAATTTAACACAAAACTTTAACTTATGTCATACGAGCTTGGGAAAATATATAATAAGTCTTCAGATTTTTTTCTCTCTATCTCTTTCGTTCCAAAATACCCCCCCCCCTTACATTACATCATTGCTTAGGATCCGAATTCATTGGATCTAGAACATCAAAGATTTCAGGGGTGTGCATTTAAAAAAAAAGAGAGGGTGGAAGGTTAATGATCTTGAAGGTTTGCGAAAAAATTTAATATGTAAATATCAAATGCAAGCTTTATTACCCCTTTTTATACTTATTACCTAAAAACCTATTTATACCCCTAAAAAAAAGATTTCCAAAAAGGGGGGGAATTATTTTTCAAGAAAATATATACACCCCTGTCTAGATCCAAGTGCCGAAAGTTCAACCAAAACATAAAAAAATTTTTACTCTCAAAACACACCTTTCTAATCATGTAATAGCAAAACACTTGCTGTCAGAAAAAAACGAAAACAGCAAAAGAAACTTTTGGACAAAGAAATATTCATAACTAGATCTGGATCCAGATATGGATACGGATCCGGATCAGCAAAAATATGCGGATCCACGGATCCGGATCCAAAATATCAACCAAAAACTGCAAAAAAAACTTTTTTACTCCTAAAACCCGAATCTGAACTTTTGAAAAAAGAGAGATTATAAAAAATTCCTCATTACTGAATGGTTAATTAAGTTTTAGGATTAAAATAAAAGAAAAAAATAAAACAAAAAATTTGAAAATTATTTTTGTTTTTAAAAATATAGTAAATCTTAAAGAAATAACTTGGATTCGTATCCTGATCCATTTTTTTTCCCAGTGCGGACCAGCATCCGGATCCGGATCCACATCAAAATTTAATGGATCATAAGCACTGCTAAAAACCTTCTTAACTACTAGCACTACTAACCTGGTTTATCGTTGTAGAACATGAGGAAGAACTGTACTAGCCAGGGTAGATCAGTCGACCGAAACATTTTCCCTAAAATAAAAATTTTCTAAAACTTAAAAACCAAAAGTTTAAAATTCAGGTCAATTTAAAAATTATTTCCGCCAGTTAAGAACTAACTCTGAAAACACAGATAATTAGGACTGATACTCCACGTAAAAAAGAACTCTACAAGATTGGGCTCAATTTTTTTATTAGAGTCCGCTGGGCTCACAGCCCCTTGAATGCATCCATGGATAATACTATTTGATAGAAATTACAGAATCAGGACAATTCAACTAATAGTTAAAAAAAACTCTTAGAAAATAATTTTAAGAAAGCATTTTCAAATCTTTGCCCAGTATTTTGTAAAAAAAATTAGTTCAAGTGGCTCTCCCTGAATAGATTGGCATGTCCGATTTACAACGGTACCCTTAAAAGCTTCGCCTGATCAAGAATGCATTAGATATGAGGAATTTCGTCTTTAAAAATATATGCAGGAAATTGTCGAAATTAAACACTTAACACAAGAAAAAATTAACGATTTATCTTCCACTTTATTGTTAAAATAAAAGTTTAAAAGGTACCATTGTGAATCGGGTATTTCCCTTAATTAATTGAAAGTCACTCTAAAAATTAAAACAAAAATAAGTGTGAGAAAAACCTACCTATAAATCCGAGCTGGCAGAAATCTATGACAAACCAGTTTTGCTTTGCAGCAGTTTTCTCTAAAACCAGGTCTTAGTTAAAAACTAAATAAAAAAGAGCGTG